>NC_085859.1:8588847-8641347 GCF_034702125.1 Engraulis encrasicolus | reverse complement strand
CTCCTCTATCCTCCTTCTTCTCTCCTCTATCCTCCTTTTCCCCTCCTCTCCTCTATCCTCCTTCGCCTCTCCTCTATCCTCCTTCTCCTCTCCTCTATCCTCCTTCTCTCCTCTCCTCTATCCTCCTCCTCCTCCTCTATCCCCCTTCTCCTCTCCTCTATCCTCCTTTTCCCCTCTCCCCTCCAGGACTCCTTCTCCCCATCTCCTCTGCTAACCTCTCTTCTCCTCTCCCCTACTCTCCCCACTCCTCCCCTCTCACCTCTCTCCTCCACTCTCCAGTCCTCTCGTCTCCTGTCTCCCCTCCTCTCACTTCTCTCTCCTCCCCTCTTCTTCTCTCCCCCTCTCCTCTCCTCCCCCCTCCACTGTCCAGTCCTCTTCTCCTTTCCTCTTTTCTCTTCCCTCCTCTCATATCCATATCTTCTCTTCTCGTCTCTTCTCTTCTCTTCTCTTCTCTTCTCTTCTCTTCTCTTCTCCTCTCTTCTTACCTCTCCTCTCCTCTTCTTTCCTCCCCTCCTCTCGTCTCCTCTCCCAAATGTGCTATACTTCCCCTGGCTGGTTGTTCCCTTGTCCTCCAAGTACACACTGCCATCTAGTGGCAATGTTTGGTATTGCATTGCCCCAGAGTAATCACACTGGAACTTCGTCTTTTCATGCATTTTAATGTAATAAATAATACACACACAGAGACACACAGACACACACACAGACACACAGACACAGACACAGACACAGACACAGACACAGACACAGACACACACACACACACACACACACACACACACACACACACACAAACACACACACACACACACACACACACACACACACACACACACACACACACACACACACACACACACACATAGTAGAGCAGCTACAGGAAAAATCGTGCAAATTATGATACAAGCGTGAAATTCGGCAAGTATGTGCTCAAGACCCATACGATCAAATCTACCCGATTGGCCACTTGAAATGGTGGCCATTTTCCAAGATGGCCGCCAAAAAAGACACCAGAAATGGATTTATTGCATAGAATTGACCTAGAAAATTATGATACAAGCATGAAATTCAACATGTATGTGCTCAAGAACAATATGATCAGATCTACCTGATTGGCCACTTGAAATGGCGGCCATTTTCCAAGATGGCCGCCAAAAAAGACACCAGAAATTGATTTATTGCATGTAATTGACCTTGAAAAGTATGATACAAGTATGAAATTCAACATATATGTGCTCAAGACCAATACAATCAAATCTACCTGATTGGCCACTTCAAATGGTGGCCATTTTCCAAGATGGCCGCCAAAAAGGACCCCAGAAATAGATTTATTGCATAGAATTGACCTAGAAAATGATGACAAAGGCATGAAATTCAACATGTATGTGCTTAAGACCAATACGGTCAAATCTACCTGATTGGCCACTTGAAATGGTGGCTGCCAAAAAAGACCCCAGAAAGTGATGTATTGCATAAAATTGACCTACAAAAGTATGATACAAGCATGAAATTCAACATGTATGTGCTTAAGACCAATACGATCAAATCTGTCTGATTTGCCATTTTCAATGGGGGCCATTTTCCAAAATGGCCACCATGAAAAACTCTAAAAATGGATTTGTTGCACAGAATTGAGAAAGGAAATTCTGATACAAGTACAACCAAGAAATTTGGCAGTTATGTGCTTAAGACCAACACAATACATTCTAAGTAATTTTCCAGTTTAAATGACGGCGATTTTCCAAGATGGCCGCCAAAAAATACCATAGAAATGAATTTGTTGCACAGGATTGATCAAGCAAGTTATTATACAAGCATCAATTTTGGCATGAATTTGCAAAAAAAAAAAAACCAATACAATGAAATCTTCCTGACTCGCCACTTGAAATGGAAGCCATTTTATAATATGGCCACAAAAAGGCTTAATTTAGCCCAAAGGTGAGCAAAAAATGATGATACAAGTATGTCATTTTCTGTGTTTGTGCTTAAGAGCAATAGGCCTATAATCAAATCCACTCATTTGCAACTTGAGAATGTATGGTAGCCATTTTTAAAGATGGCCATCAAAGAAGACACTAGAACTTCATTAATTGCAATTAATCTAGCAGATGTGGCCCAAATCAATGTTAACATTCACTGTTTGAATTTCCAATGATTTCATCATAGAAGGAAACACAATCAAGCAAAAAGGCACATATAGGCTACCAAGGGTAACCCCGGCTCTCTGAGGCATATGAACCAGACATCTCACTATGGGTAACGCCCGCGACCATTTGCCAAAACTTGCTTTCAATCTTGCCGTCATGCCAATGAGCTGCACAGCTGGGGATCCCGCCCCCTCGGGGACAAAGCCCAGGTGCGCTGGGCTCTGAGCTTCAATCTGAGGCAACTAACATTGGAGCTTGTGGGTGAGTGTAGCAATCTAGTGAGGTGTCTCGTTCATCTCCCTCAGAGAACCAGATTTACCCTCGGTAACCTATTGTTCTCTTTCTGTCGAAACACTCGACATCCCACTATGGGTATTGAAAAACTCCCGATTGAGTTGCCTTTACCTAGAATGCGCAAACAAAAGCTTGGCCGGGTCACAGACCATTCTCCTGCCGATGCCCAGAGCTGTTGAAGGCGAAGAGGCAGCGTCCATCAACAGTGATAAGCGTCATGCTAACCCAACGCGCAGCCCGAGACGCAACAGCCGCCCAAGGCCCCAGGGTCTTAGTTCTAAACCCGAAGGAGAGAGGCTAGGCACCAGGCGCACAAAGGCAGCGTCCAGACATCCAATACCATGGAGAGCACGAAGTGGAGGGAACCCAGGGCACGGAAACCACCCGTCTGGGTGTAACCGATGTGCAGGTGGAGCCCACAGAGGTGTAGCGAGGCCCCCAATACCAAGTGGTATTCCCCAATAGCAAACCAGGCCTTGGCACAAGGGGGAATTTCCAGCATGTTCAGTACACAACATCCGCAGGTGCAACCGTGCTGGGAGAAAAGACCATTCTCTATCAGGGCCGTAGGTCCAAGTTGCGGACGGAGAACCTAGTAGCAACCACCACCACAGCAAGCTGGCCAAGCCAACCCCGATAGATACCCATTTGAGGGCACACACTATGGTTCCTGAAGTCCAAGGGGGGCATCAAAGATACACTTCCCCTCGATCATGCATCCTGGTCGAGCAGGGGCCTGAGATACTTCATTGGAGAAGTATGGTCTAGCTAACCATGGTCGCCCTACCCAGGACAGCACTCCAGGCAGCACAATTGACACTCGCGCACCTGCTGAGCGAATGAGACACACACAGTAAGGGGTGACCGACCCAAGGGAGACACGTGTAATGCGTCCTATTAGGAGAGGCGAGGATCCAGGTGGTCTTGACACGATCAGCCTTCTCACCCTCGGGTAGAGGGCGCAACTGACTAGAGAAGTTGCGTTCCACAGAATGTTCCACAGCCTCTGGGAGGAGGCTCTTATCTTTGAATGTTCCAGGCTGACAAGCCAAAGCCATTATGTGATAGCTAAATCAAACATGTTAATGTCCAAGAGCAAATAAACTAAATTCATGACAATACTTGTTTTTGGTGTACCTTTTGTTTAACAGCAATATCGAGAGAACCACGAATTGCCGTTATTGACATATTACTGCAGTGTCATTGTATTATTAGCATCTCATAACCTTCGGGGTGTGGGGGGGCACTCCCTCCATTGATATTAAATTAAGAACTGGCATTAGCATGTCATCACCATGCTATTTGTGTGTCATACTGTGAGTGGCTTATGTGTCATTGCAGAATATTTTTAATATCTGTATTTTTAATATCTGTATTTTTAATATCTGTATTTAAGGAGAGTGAACAATTATTTCCACCAAATTTGCAATCTGCACATATGACATTTGCAAATTTCTAGGGTCTTTTTGGCCGCCATCTTGGAAAATGGCCAGCATTTTAAGTAGCAAATAAAGTAGACTTGATTGTAGGCCTATTGGTCTTAATCGCATACAAGCCGAGTTTCATCATAAATTGCTTGGACAATTCTGTGCAATAAATCATTTTCTAGGGTCCTTTTGGCGGCCATCTTGGAAAATGGCCACCATTTCAAGTGGACAATCTGGTAGATTTGATCGTATTGATCTTAAGCACATACATGCTGAATTTCATGCTTGTATCATAATTTTCTAGGTCAATTCTATGCAATAAATCACTTTCTGGGGTCTTTTTTGGCAGCCATCTTGGAAAATGGCCGCCATTTCAAGTGGCCAATCAGGTAGATTTGATCGTATATGTCTTAAACACATACATGTTGATTTTCATGCTTTTATCATAAATTTCTAGGTCAATTCTATGCAATAAATCCATTTCTGGAGCCCTTTTTGGCGGCCATCTTGGAAAATGGCCGCCATTTCAAGTGGCCAATCAGGTAGATTTGATTGTATTGGTCTTAAGCACATACCTGCCAAGTTTCATGCTTGTATCATAATTTGCACGATTCAAGCCAAATTGGCCTTGTAGCCGCTCTACTAACACACACACAGGTAGCCATAATGACTGAGCAATATGGAGATATGTAGGCCTACATGTCTTATAGTGACTCAGCCTCTATGACAAAAATTGTATAAAATATTAACATGTTTGAGTGCGTTGTAACCTTTTGAGAGCAACCTTTTGAGAGTGAATAATATCTCCCTGCCTGTTTGGAATTCTACACAAACTTTCTGTATTTCACTGTTAGGAACGCTACCGAGTATTTAATCCATTACAGAATGACATCAAAAGCCACCTTACAGTACTGTAACTTCTGCACTGTACTTCTTGCTGTCTTTCCAATGGTATCATATTCTCAATATGTGATTCTTACAGGAGTAAATCATTCACAGCCTCAGGGTTTATCAACAAATATTTTATTCATATTCATACATAGTTTTATTATATATACATAGACATTAATCCATTACACCATCCCTTACACCATTGATTACATTACATTACATCCATTACTAAAGTTAAACTGCACCCCACCACCTTTGTATGAATGTGGTGTGGACTAGAGCATCACACGGGAGTGGATTTTCACTCCCGTCCCATCCCGGTCCCAGAAACAAATCCCATCCCGTCCCGTCCCGGACTGGAGTAAAAGAAACAAATCCCATCCCGTCCACTCCTGAAAAGAATGTCTCCCAATCCTGCCCACTCCCAATCAAAATCAACCCCAATCCTGTTTCGTTAAAAAATCAGGCTTTTTTTGTTTGTTTTTTAAAGAAAAAAAAGCTGCATTCCCGCTCCCATTCATCTTTATTCCCACTCCTGCCCGCTCCAGTTCATCTTTATTCCCGCTCCTGCCCGCTCCCGTTCATCTTTATTCCCGCTCCTACCCGCTCCCGTTCATCTTTATTCCCGCTCCTGCCCGCTCCCGTTCATCTTTAAAATTTTGACTCCCATTCCACGGGAATCCGGTGTGTCAGAGTGAGAGGCTGTAGAAGGCCTCTTATGCTCTTACAGAGAAATAACTTTGAGGTTCCTGTTTTTACTAAAATCCAAATCCAGTGTCTCAAAATCAACACGAATAAGCAAAAACAACCAAAAAACAAACAAACATAATTCAAAACATTGTTCAAAACATCAAAGTCTGAGTATTTAGACCTCTGATGGCAAGCAACCCTGAATCTTGCTCTAACGACCAAGTCGCCTCGTGCCCCCCGCTGTGCCTTGTGCCCCCCGCTTCTGTGTGTACATGGGTTCTGAATGTTTGTAAAATTTAGAACCCGTGTGTGGGAGCAGACAAGTTTTTAAAGGGATTAGGTGCACCTGGACCCCATCTCCCCTCATTACATAATCAACAATCAGCAGTCAGCGATCAGCGGGCATGACACCCTCCCCTTTAAGAGCAAGAAACAGAGTTTCCTGAATAACACAATAAATTGGGAGACACAAAAACATATAAAATATCATAAGTAACATTAAAACATGCAATGGGATACATCACTGACACACTCACACTGCACTCTTTAGGGCAGGCAAGAGAGACTATTCTACTAAGCTATCTGGGCTCCTGTTGTGCCGCAGTATCTTCAAACTTAAGTATGATGACACGTTGCAGTTGCACAAACAAAATATATGCAATGGAGGCCAACTAGCAGAGTGTGGCGTGGAACGTTAGTAAACCTCCCTCCCTAAGGCTNATTCAGTATCGGTAGCACTGAGCTATCGCACTGGGCTGAGTTTCCCAAAAACTCTTAGGGCCAAAATATACCAAGGCGGAACGGAACGGTCACGGGACGAGCGCGGTCTTTCTGCTTAGTTTTGGCCGGCGTGTTTTTCTCTGCCTTTCACACTGACAGCGTCGGCGTGCACGGCCAGTCCTATTCAAAACCCTCCCCACAGCCAAAGCTAGCATGCTACTTTGCCATTCATTTGAATGAGACACCGCCGGTCGCCGGCGTGAAAAATACGCTCGAGTTCTATTTTCCAAATGCAGCACGGCGCGGAGCCGGCTCCCGCGCCGCTGACGCCCGACTACCGCCGGTTGGTGTGTAAGGACAGATAGGTTTCAATGTATTTTCACCGACGTCTGTAAAAATCTCGGCCGTTCCGCAACGCTTTACCGCCCTAGTGTGTAATACCCCTTAAGTAGTACTTAAGCCTAAGTAGTACTTAAGTATGAGGGGCCGTCTAGGCAATATCATATCACAAAAAGTTAATGCATAAAATAGTCGTATTGGCCTACATGCAATGTTTTGTTCTGGTACATGCAAATAAAATGCTTGCATGTGTGAGGTAAAATAATGTCGTTATAAACGTTTAGTGATGATGTGAAACTTATTTCTGGTATATTGCCTAGGGGGGCCCTCATACTTAAGTGCTACTTAGGCTTAAGTACTACTTTAGAGTTTTTGGGAAACGCAGCCCATGTCCTTTAGATCACTGGTATCGTGCTGTGCCTCCCATACCCGAACTGATGCGTTGACTAGGAGGTGGCCCGAGTGGCGGTCATATAGAAGTAGGTGAATCAACAAAAGGAAAAGAGACAAATGTACAAACACAAACACACAAAAATCTTTAAACCTGTTGTGTCCGAGGGAGGGCACGCATACACATAGATGGAGGCGGACAAGAAGGTGCTGAACATTAAATTTGGCTTTATTGTAACTACTGCATAATAATACAAGTAGGCTTCCTCAGGGTCCTTTCGGTTCAGAAGAGCGTTGAATGGGGGAGCTCAGCATTATATAGCCCCTGCCTAAACACATGGCATTATGGGAGGGGAAGTTCCATAGTACAGTATACATCAATACACAACATTCCTCCCCAGAAACCTTTAACCTCATCCATTTCTTTTAAATCAAAAGGATAGTGTTCATTTACACTAACAAATCATTTTCAATCCATTTTCAACCACAACAAAAGAACATCTGTATCTTTTACAGGATAACTTCATTAACTCATAACCTTTCAGTATGTCAAACGCTCAGGAGCTCGCCTGATTCTCTCTGGTCGAACGTTGACTGTTTCATTTACCATTTCATTTAATCAATCTCCTTCCAGTTCAAGACCGGGTACAATCTCTGTTATAGGAGGATCATACAATTGTTCTGCAATTACCTCGTCATTCTCAGTATTAGTGCATTCACCAGAAATCTTAGTTGCAATCAGTTGATCAATGTGCTTTTTGCTTATTTGTCCATCTATGTTTACCATGTAAGTAAGAGGACCCAGCACTCGTTCAATTACACCATGTTTCCATTTCTTACCTTCCCCTCCCCGGAAATTCTTAACCAGCACGGCTTGATTTGGCTGTAAGCTTCTCACACGGGTTTGTTTGTTTTTCACATTTTCTTGTTTTTCCTGCATTTGCACAGAAAACTTTGGTGTCACTTGTGACAACCTGGTTCTGACATTTCTCTTTAGGAACAACTGAGAAGGAGTTTTCCCTGTAGAGGAACACGGAGTGTTTCGGTAACTGAATAGAAAATTATCTATGCAGTGTTGTAATGATCGGCCAGAATCTTTCTGTTTATCCAGTGACTGCTTAAAAGTTTGAACCAACCTTTCAGCTAATCCATTGGATGCTGGATTGTATGGAGCAGATTTGATATGTTTCACCCCATTCATTTCCAAAAATGTTTCAAACTCTTTTGACACCAGCTGCGGGCCGTTATCTGAAACTACCACTAGGGGGAGCCCATGAGCTGCAAACAGACCCCTCATAACTTCAACAGTAGCTGTAGCAGTGGTACTTATCATAAATTTCACCTCTGGCCAACGTGAATATGCATCGCTAACCAACAAAAATTGGAGTTTTCCTTTTTCTGCGAAATCAATGTGAATTCGCTCCCATGGCAGCTCTGGCTATTTCCATGCGTGCACTGGTGCTTTGTTAGGTGCATGTCTGTTATGTTCACAGGTAAGGCAGTCATTTACCATGGCTTCAATTTCATTATCCAAACTGGGCCACCAAAAATAGCTTCTAGCTAAGGCCTTTGTCCTAACAATACCCAAGTGCTCTTCATGTAATTCATTCAACATTTTAGGTCTCAATGAGGTAGGTATTATTACTCGTAACCCCCACAAAACACAATCTGCTTCCACATCACGTCTGTTCCAGTAAGGTTTTAATTCACCTTCACTCACATGTTTTGGCCATCTGGCTTGTGTTAGATGTCTCACTATGGTAAGTATTTTGTCTTTGTCTGTCTCTTTCTTTATGTCTTTCGCTGACACCGGCACTGATTCTAGCCACGACACTCTGAATTCAGGATTGCTCTGTGGCGCCTCTTTCTGTAAAGGTAAACGCGATAACCCATCAACATTGGTGTGCTCTAAGGAGGCTTTGTAGACTATGTCATACTGATAAGCTGACAGCAGTAAAGCCCATCTCTGAAGACGAGCAGCAGCTAATGCTGGTACTCCTGTTTTTGGTCCCAATATTTTTACCAGTGGCTTATGATCAGTGACCAAAACAAATGTCCTGCCATAGAGGTAATCCCTGATTTTTTTGTACACCAAAAATGATGCCTAATGCTTCCTTTTCAATTTGTGAGTAGTTTATTTCTGTTTTACTCAAGGTACGTGAAGCGTATGCTATCGGTCGTTCACTACCGTCTGTCATTTTGTGTGATATCACGGCACCTAGACCATAGGCACTAGCATCGCAAGCCAGTAAAATCGGCAATTGTGGATCGAAGTGTGTGAGCACACTAGACGATGCCAACTGTGATTTTGCTTTTTCAAACGCTGCTTGACATTGGGTGGACCAGTTCCACTGACTGTCCTTCTGTAGCAACACTGTCATCGGTTTGAGAATGGTTGAAAGATTCTCCATAAACTTCCCATAGTAGGTCAGTAAGGCTAAAAATGCCCTAAGCTCTGTGACATTTTTAGGCGCTGAAGCGTTGACTATCGCTTCCACCTTCTCAGGTACAGGGTGTAACCCTTCACTGTCAATTTTGTGCCCCAAGTATCTTACACTTGGTTGGCTGAAGCTACATTTGTCTCTGTTAACCCGTATGCCTCGGTCTTGTAAGCGCTGTAACACCTGCTCCACATTTTCCCAGTGTTCGGCCTCGGTTGACCCCGTGATCAATATGACATCAAGGTAGCACACCACTTTTGGTAAGCCCTGAAGTATCTGATCCATAATACGTTGGAATATGGCTGGTGAACTAGCTATGCCATAGGGTAACCTGTTCATTTGGTAAAGCCCTTTTGGTATATTAATGGTCAGGTACTGCTTAGAATCGTCATCTAGCTCCACCTGCTGGTAAGCTTGGGTAAGATCTAGCTTGGTGAAGTATTTACCCCTAGCTAACTTGGCAAACAGATCCTGTGTTTTTGGAAGAGGGTATTTATCTACCTCTAACCATGGATTTATGGTTACCTTGTAGTCACCACAAATTCTGACATCACCATTCGTTTTCGGTATGCACACAATTGGGGTTGCCCATTCACTATACTCCACTGGAGTGCAAACTCCCATTTCCTGTAATTTAGCTAACTGTTTGTCAACAGCTTCGCTGAGTGCATAAGGCACAGATCTAGCCTTGCAGAATTTTGGATTAGCATTTTCCATGACTCTCAGCTTTGCTTTCACACCTGAAATGACCCCACAATCTGCATTGAACACAGGAGAATATCTCTCATACATGTCTGAGACAGGATCAGTAACTGGCAAGTGATTCACTCTAGACCAGTCTAAGTGCAGGTGCTGAATCCAATTTCTGCCCATGAGTGTTGGACCACTCCCTTTTGCCACTAACAACATCAGTTGTTTTGTTTGCTCACCACATTGCACTTTCACTTGAATTTGACCCATGAGCATAATAGGCTCTGAGGAGTAAGTTTTCAGACGTACATCACATGGCTGCAGTTTACACTTTTTAAACCGTTTGTTGTACAGCTTCTCTGACATTACACTCATTGCTGCACCTGTGTCAACTTCCATCTTAATCTTAAGACCATTGCATCTCACCATTACCATATATGGCTTCACATACTCACTGTCACCTTTCACTGTAAACAGTTCATAGTCTTTTGTGACGCCTGGTGATTCAGTTTCGGCACAGTTCTCTGTTCCTGGCGGCTGCCCTGGCGCGTATGCCGCTCCCTCTGTAGGCGATGCTGACCGTTGATTCCGCGCTGCACTTGTCCCCTTGTCTGGCGGTTCTCTCACGACGTAGAGGGTGTCTCGCTCGGCCGGGCCCCCTCTCGCTGACGCTCGCTGTCCGCCGCTGTGCTTGCCGGATTCCTTGCTTCTGCATGCGCGCTCCAGATGCCCTTTCTTGTTGCACGCTCTGCACTGGAAATCTTTGTATTTGCAGTTGGCAGGCAAATGCCCCTCTCGCTGGCAACGGTAGCATGCGTTGTCTCCTCCGCTCGCATTTGGCTTTTGTTTCCTCTCAGAATCTTTTTGCCGTGTGTGAGCCCTCCCTTTGTAGCTGCTCACGCTGTCGGTCCTAAGCGGTGTCTGCTGAATCGTTTTCAGACTGCTCGTGGTGGACTCGAAATTGTGAACAATGTCCATGACTTTTGCCCACTTCAGCTTTTCTCTATACGCAGCACTCAACAGCTTAGTTCGTAGTTCTTTGCTGGTAATACCATACACTAGCTGGTCCCGGAGCTGTTCATCCAATGTTGAACCGAACTCACAGGTGGTTGCAAGACCTTTTAGCGCAGCCACATATTCAGCTACAGTCTCTCCATTTTGCTGCTTTCTAGCACGGAATGAGTAACGTTCACTTAACACGTTTTTCTTCGGCACATAGAATTCTCTCAATGCTTTTAGCAAGTCCTCCAATGTGCAGTCAGACAGCTTTTTCGGTGCTAGCAAGTCTGTCAGTAATGAGAAAGTCTTTGCACCTACCACGGATAAGAAAACAGCCCGTTATTTCCCTTGCTCAATTCCGTTGGCTTCCACAAACTGTGCAAATCTTTGCTCATACGTCTTGAAACTTTCATTGCTTTCGTCGAAGCTCAAGCCCGTTTCGCTGCTGTACACTGCCATCGTTCCACTGCTAGCTTCTTCTGCTAACGTCACCGTCGTCCTAGCATCTTCGATCCGTTTCCAAAGTCGTGGTTAACTTATTCCACACCTCGTCGCCAGTATGTTGTGTCCGAGGGAGGGCACGCATACACATAGATGGAGGCGGACAAGAAGGTGCTAGGCATTAAACTGGTCTTTATTGTAACTACTGCATAATGATACAAGTAGGCTTCCTCAGTGTCCATTCGGTTCAGAAGAGCGTTGAATGGGGGAGCTCAGCATTATATAGCCCCCGCCTAAACGCATGGCATTATGGGAAGTGAAGTTCCATTGTACAGTATACATCAATACACAACACAAACCAAACATATAGCCCCTTTGTTTCAGGTGATAATAGTCAATGCAAGGGGAAATGCTTTGTCTGTTATACTTTTCTGAATTTGTACAATGCCCCTTCATAACCTGATAACCAAATGCTATCTCAGTGGGAGGTTGGTCTTTTTCATTATTGTGTGTGAAGATTGAGGTGGAGCTGGAGAAGAGCAGACTCCAGCATTGACATATGTGTGTCTGTGAGTGCGGCCCAGTACTTACTGTGTGTGTGTGTGTGTGTGTGTGTGTGTGTGTGTGTGTGTGTGTGTGTGTGTGTGTGTGTGTGTGTGTGTGTGTGTGTGTGTGTGTGTGTGTGTGTGTGTGTGTGTGTGTGCAGGGGCGGTTTTAGAAAATCTGAGGCCCTGGGCAAGAAACAATTTTGAGGCCCCCTTTAAATGATTAATTAATAATCGATGATGTATGCAGGCAGTGGCGTAACAACGGAACCCATAAGCAAGATTATTTAGGTGGGCCCCACATTCAATCAATATTTATATAGCACATTATCATACACAACTGTCATTCAGTGTGCTAAAGAGTAGGCTAACGAAAGAGAAGAGAGAAAAATATATTGCTATAGATAGTAGATAACTATCACCAAAGTCAGATGAAAACAAAGCTGTTTTTAATTTCTTTTGAAATCATACTGTTGGGGCAGGTCTTATTTGGACATCTAGCTGGCCCCAGCAGGCAGCATAATGACTGTGCCATTTCACCCTATCTGGATTTGACACTAGACACTACCAGAGAAGACCTAAGGCATCTAAGGATGATATCGCTCTAGCACATCCACAATAGCCTATATTTAGGGCACAAGGCATTTAGTGACTTAAAGACTATCAGGACTGCTTTAAACTCAATTCTCAAAACAAAACAAAAAACCCTCACTGGTAGCCAGTGAAATGACCAAATACTGGAGTGTTGTGATCTCTTTTGCTATTTAGAATTCTAGCAGCAACATGTGGATAAGTTTCACCTGCCTGAGTGACTTTTGGGGAATGCCTGTAAGGGCAGGCTATTACAATAGCCATCTCTGCAG
The DNA here is from genome assembly GCF_034702125.1 of Engraulis encrasicolus. NCBI lineage: Eukaryota > Metazoa > Chordata > Actinopteri > Clupeiformes > Engraulidae > Engraulis > Engraulis encrasicolus. The sequence goes on along the minus strand of NC_085859.1, from coordinate 8,628,470 downwards.
GTAATAAAAGCAGAGCTTAATTTCTTCTTAAGGTGACAAATGATTTAGTTATGCTGTTGTGAGCATTCAGCCTGCAACACGTGAGAAATAGCCAGGATAGACCCACACTCGTTCCATAAATGAGAAAAGAAGATAGAATCAGACAATTCGCGGTAGAGGGTTGATTACAAAAGAAAACTTTAAAAAAAAATGGTGATGCGCCCCTTGAACTAAAACATAGCTCACAGCACAACACACCGATGAAAACACAGTCACGAGTCGACACACCACGGTGCACCATAACGCACACTGCACTCTTGAGCCAGTGAACACCCAATACAGAGGAAACGGTGACTGAAGTAGAAACTATTGTGTTTCAGAAACCGAAATTAGGCAACAAACGAGAAACAACAGGCACCTTGCGCCAACTGCGCGTGCACACATCTGTTGAATAGTTAACAAGTCCCCTCTCTAGTTCTAACTTGTAATAACTATATCGCTCACAACTCTGAAGTGACCCAGCTTCGTGACGTGATATAACAGCTAGACTACACAATAGCCAAACCGTCATGCTAATCAGAAATAAATGCAGCGAACCGACATTAGAGCTATCAACTTTTGACACCGAATGACAACAATGCGTGAAGTATGACATGATACGGTATCAAAATTGTGCTGCGGCGGACATAATGATTGAAAGGAAAAAAACCCTACCGTGCCTTCTTTGTAGCTTCTGTACAACATCTTCTGAATATCCATTATGTTCATGCTAGCACTGGCGATTGAAGTGACTTGGTTATTTTACAATTCTGTCTCTGAAGTAGAGGAGCGCGGAGCACAAAGTAACGCAGGGCAATTTGTAACACGGACTTTTTATCAAGATGCACAAATCATGTTCTGCCTACATCCATAAACAAGGTCAAGAAGGCATGCTACAACATAGGCAAACGACTGAGTTTTCACTGACAACCATGACTTAATGTGGCTTATTATTATCATGAAAGGACAAGCTCCCACGCGTCAGGGCCGAATCATCTCTCTGGGGCAGGCTGACATAGAAATAACGGTAGAACATTGCCGATGCAACTGGCGCTCTCTCCAAACAGCCAGACTGTATTAGGCTATTACCGGTATAATGTATCCCACAATTCAAGGTGCAATGTACAAAAATAAATAAAAGAAAATCCACAAAAATATCGTTCTTTTATGATCTTAATTTCTATTTGAAACATTTATTTGTATAATTCTACCACCCATGTGACCTACAGTAAAAGTAGGCCTAGCCTACTATTCATTTTCTTTAATGTTGAGTTCAAATTTAAGTCCCACCGTCGTGCTGAAGTGTGGCAGTGGCTATATATACAACATGCACATTTGGCGAAGTAACTTATTCAAAAGCATCGCGAGAGCCTTCACCTTGTACTGGATGCAGACATGCAAGACGCGAAGGATCCGCCACTCTGCATTAGGGGGCCCCGTACTTTAGTTTGGGGCCCCAAGAGCCTGAAAACTAATTCACGTGGAATTTGGAGGACGACGGGGCCCCTGAAAGTTCGAGGCCCCGGGCAATTGCCCGACCTTGCCCAGTGGTAGAACCGCCCCTGTGTGTGTGTGTGTGTTGTGTAGCCACAGGCACAGCATTTACCCAGCCTGCTTTACCCATAGGGGCCTCACAACAGCTTCACTGATGATTCACTATCACCTAACCAAAACCCTGGGTAGAGTGTGTGTGTAAATGTGGTTTTGACTCTGTGCAGGAGGGTCATTGTGTCTCCCCTGATGCTGTAGAAGGCCAGAGTTCCTGCCCTGTGATCCACATACACTCCTATTCTGGAGCTGGCCACTAGAGGGAGCTTAGTCTGTTTATTATTGTGATAGAAAGAGGAGCTGGACGTGGTGAGGTACAGCCTCCAGGACTGATCATTACCTCCAAATAAACACTCATAACCATCTCCTTTCCTGCTGATGCTTTTATATGACACTGCTATAGCAACATACTCTCCACTCCACTCAACCTCCCAGTAGCAGCGTGCAGACACACCCTCTCTACACAGCACCTGCTCCAACCAATCAAATCTGTCTGGATGATCAGGATATGACTGGTCCCCAGGTCTCCACTCCACCCTCCTGTTCCCCTCAGACAGATGGAGGTGTGTGTGTGCTGTGTTTGGATCCAGAGTGAAGTGACAGGAATCTGATGGAGTAGAAGACAGGACACAAACAGGCTGTTATTTCTGTGTGTGTGTGTGTGTGTGTGTGTGTGTGTGTGTGTGTGTGTGTGTGTGTGTGTGTGTGTGTGTGTGTGTGTGTGTGTGTGTGTGTGTGTGTGTGTGAGTGTGTGCGTGTGTGTGAATTCATGTGTGTGTGTGTGTGTGTGTGTGTGTGTGTGTGTGTGTGTGTGTGTGTGTGTGTGTGTGTGTGTGTATTTGTGAGTGTGTGTGTGTTCGTGCGAGAGAGAGAGAGACAGAGAGAGGGAGAGAGGGAGAGAAAAAGAGAGGGGGGGGGTTAAAAAGTGTGTGTGTGTGTGTGTGTGTGTGTGTGTGTGTGTGTGTTTCCAACTCACACTTTAAGAAGTCCTCTCTTGTCACTGGATCAGGTTCAGCAGTGGAGGTCATGAGAATAAGTGACACCACAACAGCACACACACAAACAAACACAGACACACACACCATCCCCATCCCCATCCTTGGGGCAGCATCTCCTGTGAAACAGACAAGTAAAGATGGGGGTGCACTCTGTAAGTCCCTTTGTGGAGTGTGGATTGAATACTGCAGTGGTGTAGCATGGGAAATTCCATGCCGCTTTGCACAATTGTTCTGATCTGAAAGACACATAGATTGTATATACATGGGTTCTCAGTGTTTATCAACACGATGTTATGAGGAGGGGCAAGACACTGGCAGCCACCCACATGAGCTGATTTTTTGACCGAGAGCGGTTTCCAACAATCAGAGGTTGAGTTGTGCACAGCTAGGTTCGCGCAGTCAGGTTATACACTATGGGTATTTCTCAAAACCTAGGACAGTGTCCTTCCAAGTGTATCAGCCTAATTAGTCACGCCCAGTGATTGGATACTTTTTGGTGAACTCTACAGAATATCCAATCCCTGGGTGTGACTAATAAAGAGTATCCAATCACTGGGCTTGACTAATTAGGCTGATACACTTGGTAGGACACTGGCCTAGGTTTTGAGAAAGACCCAAAATTTAGAACCCATGTATTGAAAGACAGCGTGGAATCTGTACCCAGAGGACAAAAAAGATTGGTGCCTTAGTTCAATCAGAGAGCAGGGAGGCGTGGAAAGGCAATGACTGCAGTTTGTTTGAATAGAACTGACACGATTGGCTATGGCTACGTATGCCAAATTATACACATTCGTAACGCCCAATAAACAGCCGGCATCAATCGTAAACTACACACCCTCTACGGGATTTACAGTAGGCAGGTCTCCAGACCTTATCTCACTTGTGGTTAGGTCTGAGGATAACAACCAGGTAAGCATTGGTGTGTTACAGGTATCACAAGTCTGGCAAAAGTCTTCAAGCTGTTCAGAATGGCTGTTCAGATGTTTTATTATGTTGGAATATGAACTGTAATAATATACAACATGGTGAAAAATAGTTGTGTTCTATGTATGAAGCTATTGTGGGGTCTCTTTATAAGTCAAGTAAGCCTCTGTATAGACGGCGCAGAAAAAAAGTATCTGTTAAACCAGGGTGGAGGGACCATATTGAAGCACTGCAGGTAGAGGCCCGAAATGCTTTTAAAAAGTGGGCTGAGGCAGGGAAAAGTAGACATGGCCCCTTGTTTGAGGATAAAAAATGGACAAATGCCCGGATTAAATGTGCACTTTGCTACATTAAAAGGAATAAAAATACTATGAGGACTGATTCATTAACAAGGAAGCTGCAAAAGAATAATGTTAATGACTTTTGGAAAGAAATAAAATCATCTATTATAATTGCAAAACCCCTCTCCCTTCCAATATAGATGGTGTGAGTGGGCTTGAAGAGATCTCACAATTATGGCGTCAACGTTATTCTGAGCTGCTAAACTGTGTAAAAGTGACTTATTTATAGTGGATAATGTTGAGTTTAATAATGATGTTATTGTAACTCCTGCTGAAGTCCAGGAAGCAATGGTGAAGCTAAAAGAGAATACTGCATGCGGTCTGGACAATATTACAGCAGAACACATCAAGTATGCCAGCCAGAAATTATGTCCTCTGATGGCTATGTGCTACACAGGTCTACATGGAGTCTTACCTGACTCCATACTGTCAGTTGTGCTGGTACCAGTAATAAAATATAAAGTTGGGAAAATAAATAGCTCAGATAACTATAGGCCAATAGTCCTGGCGAGTGTCCTATGTACAATACTTGAGACAGTGCTTTTGGATAGAATAAAGAAGTATGTCTGGACTACAGACAACCAGTTTGGGTTTAAGGAAAAACCTGGCACAGACCTGTGTATATATGTTTTAAAGGAAATCTTACATAGATATAATGCACAAAATACTTCAATGTTCATGTGTTTCATTGATGCGTCCAAGGCGTTTGACCGCATCAATCATAAGAAATTATTTTTAAAAATGACCGAAAGTGGAGTACCTGGTTTTTTAACTAGAATACTGATCTATTGGTTCTCACATCAGACAATGAGGGTGAGGTGGGGGAATGTGACCTCTGCTCCATTCTTTGTCACCAATTTTGTCCGACAGGGAGAAATTTTATCTGCTTTTCTTTTTAATATGTAGGCTACATGAATGATTTGTCTATGTACCTAAATAGGTGTGGAATGGGATGTAGGGCTGGTGACCTAATAATTAACCACATAATGTATGCAGATAACTTGGTTATACTTAGTCCATGTACTGCTGGTCTGCAACAGTTACTGTTAGCTACAGTTATCTACAGGCAACAGCAGAAACCATGTGCAAGTGAACATATTGTGCCGCAAATTTAGTATGTGCTCGGAGTTGGTCAAGGTCTCACTCTTTAAAGCAGTGTTTCCCAACCTTTTTTGTGCCAAAGACACACTTTTTCCCTTGAAAAAAATCTTGCGGCACACCACCAACCAAAAATGATGAAATAATGAAAACAACAACAAAACTGTATTTTTTAGTCATATTTTATATTTCCTCTTTCAAATAAAAAGTGCACTTAATATTCACTTCTTATTTTTTTTTTTTTTTTTTTTTTTTATTACTTTATTTATAGAAAGTAGCTTAGTGTACAATATCTCAATGTAGTTTACCAACAGAATCTTGGACAATGGTTCGGCAGTTCACTAACATCACACATCAAGTACTATACAGTTCAATAATCATTTCAGTTTCCAGTAAACAATACCCATCCCCAGAGGTCCATTTCCCTTCACATGCACACTTCTGTACTTCTATAAATCCTTTTTCTTTTTTTTTTTACATTAAATCGACACTAGACAGTTGACGCATACAATAAGCACAAAAAACAAAACAAAAGAGAGTATGAGAACATAAAAACATAAAGAGAGAGAGAGAGAGAGAGAGAGAGAGAGAGAGAGAGAGAGAGAGAGAGAGAGAGAGAGAGAGAGAGAGAGAGAGAGAAAGAGAAGATATAATTCACTGGTCTGTGTGCAAGTGTGTGAGCTGTGTGTGCAAGTGTGTGAGATGTATGTGCTGTAGTGTTGTGTCCTGTACGTGCTGTAGTGTTGTGTCATGTATGTGGGTATGTAAGAAAGTCTTCAATATATATATAGTTTGCTGTTTGAAATGCATCTTATTACACTGAATATGTATACCGTTTGTCTTCTAATGTGATCCTTGTGATATAACCTTCATTATCTTTTAAAGTAACTGTGCGTTTTATTAAGTAAGTTGTTTGGATACAACTTATTCCATTTTTCTATGTTATTTCTGGAGGCAAATATATTTTTTTCCATATCTAGTACCTTCTCTATCGTATTGTACCATAATCTTAATTCTGGTTGTTTTTGCTGTTTCCATAATCTAGTGATCTGTTTTATTGCTGTTAGTCTTAAAAGGTTGAATAGTTTATATTGTTTTCTTTTAATTATGTGTGCTATGTTAATGCCTAAGAGATGAATTGGCTTTAGAGGTTCTTTTAGTCCAAAAATATGTGAAATGGCTCGTTTCACTTCTTCCCAGAATGGTGTAATTTTATGGCATGAGAAAAACACATGTGTATGTGTACCTTGCTCCCCACAGCCTCTCCAGCATTTCCCTTCAGATCCTAGCAAATGAACACTCTGAATTGGTACCAAAAAGAACCTTTGATTTATTTTCCAGCCAAACTCCCTCCAGTACTTTGTTTGTGTTGTTTCAAAATTCTCTTTCCAGGATTCTCTCCATTCATTGTCTGAGATGTTTATCGCCATTTCCTTCTCCCATTTCTCTTTTGCATTATACATCATCTTTTCCATTTTTTGTATTGTTTTATAGGCCCCTGCTAATCCACCTCGACTTTCCCTTTTGTTTCTATAATTTAACAGAAAATTTAACACACTGTTTGTTTCCTTTTCAGTATTTTGTTGAATGTAACTCCTTACCTGTAAGTATTTAAAGAAATGCTTTTGTGGTAGGTTGTAACTAGCTGCTAGGGTTTCAAATGTTTGAAGTATATTTTTTTCAGAGAGTTGTGCAAATATGGTTAATCCTGCTTCTGCCCACTGTTCCAAGATGTTATCCTGTGTTGCCTTGAAGTCTGGATCATACCTCATTTGTCTTAATCTCACACTGTTACTGTGGATTTTTAAATACTTACATAATCGTCTCCAGTTCTTTATTGTGTTACTGATGCAGAATGTTTGTAGGTATCGTTTTTGTGTATCTGTTTTGAGGAAAGGCAGTGAGCCGATCACACCATTTGATATTTCCTTTTCAATACTAATCCATTTTGTTCGAATATCTCCTCCCATCCATTTCGTTATTGTTATAATCTGTGTCGCAAAAAAGTAATTTTGTAGATGTGGAACTCCTAAACCTCCTTCTTCTTTAGGTTGAGTTAGTATCTGAAATTTAATCCTGTGTTTTTTACCATTCCATATGAAATCGGAAAGTTTTTTATTCCATGTACTAAAGAATGTTGGTGGTAATACAATTGGTAATGCTTGAAATAAAAAGAGTAGTTGAGGAAGCACCATCATTTTAATAGTTTCAACCCTACTGTATATACCTTCAGGGATTAATTTCCACCTGTTAAGGTCGTTACCTATCTTCAATTCTAAAGCGGTATAATTGTTTTCGTATAAATCATTCAAATTTTGACTAATGCGTATTCCTAAATATTTAATAACTTTGGAGTCCCATTTAATACTGTACTGCTGTTTTAATGATGTATTCATTTCCCTTCCAATAGTTAAAGCCTCACATTTGGTTTTATTAATTTTGTATCCTGAAATATTACTGTATTCTTCTATCTCACCCATCAAGTGCTGTAATGAATGCTCTGGGGAAGTCAGATAAAGTATAATGTCATCAGCGAATAGTGATAATTTATGCGTTTCCTTTCCAATTTCGATCCCTTTAATATTTTTATTTTGCCTTATAGCTAATGCTAAAATTTCAATATATATTGTAAAAAGAAGTGGGGAGAGAGGGTCACCTTGTCTTGTACCCTTTTGAATGGTAAATTGTCTGGATAATGTACCGTTTGTTTTGACTGTTGAAACAGGTTTAGTGTATATTGCTTTAATCCATTGGCAGAATTTCTCCTCTAAGCCAAAACTTAACATTGTTTCAAACATAAATGGCCATTGTGCTAGATCAAAAGCTTTTTCTGCATCTAAAGTCAACATAAGTAGAGATTCCTTTTCCTTTTTATTTACATAGTCAATTATATTTAAAGTTCTTCTTATGTTGTCTGTTAGAAGGCGACCTGGTATAAATCCACATTGATCAGTATTTATAATATCTGAAATAATGTGTTTTAATCTTTTTGCAAGGATTGATGTTATTATTTTGTGGTCTGTATTTAATAATGATATTGGTCTATAAGATGCACAGTCTCTTGGATCTTTCCCTTCTTTATGGATCAGAGTGATTGTGGAAGATGACCAAGTTGGGGCCCATCTTCCTGTGTCTAGCGCATGATTATAGGCTTTTACCAGTATGGGGCTAAGTTGATCTTTAAGTGCTCTATAGAATTCATTTGTGAAGCCATCGTCACCTGGTGATTTCCCTTGTTTTAAACCTTGAATTTCCATATTTACTTCTTCCAAGGTAATAGGCATTGTTAACATTTTATTTTTGGCTGGTGCTACTTTTGGTATTTCAAGCTTTTTAAGATAGTTCTGGATATGTTCTTTATCTACTTCTTTGTCTGTCTTATATAGTTCTTCATAATATTTTGCAAATTCTTCTGCTATCTCATCTTTGTCCCTTATCACTTTATCTTGCTCACTGTTAATTTGCGTTATATGTGTCCTCTTTTGTTGTTTCTTTAATTTATAGGCCAGTACTTTCAGTGCTTTTGGTCCTCCATCATACTGCTCCTGTTGCGTGAATTTCATTAATTTCTCAATCTCCATCATACGCAGTTTATCTAATTTTTTTCCTTTTATCTTCCAGTTCTAACTTCACCTCTTTATTATTTGTCCGGCTGTGTTGCAACTCTAAATATTTTATTTCATGCGTTAATTGTTTTTCAAGTGCGACTTTTGATCTACTTCTCGCGGAGGAGTAAGATATAATTATTCCTCTTAACACTGCTTTCATTGTTTCCCATAAAGTAACTGGGTCTATATCCGGTGTATCATTCATTTCCATATATAATTTTAATTCCAATTTCATTTTTTCAATAAATGCAGTTTCTCCTAATAGTGAATTGTTCAGTGTCCACAAAGATTTGCCCTTTTTTCCATTAAGATTTAAAGTCAAAGAAATAGCGGCATGGTCAGATATATTAATGGAGCTAATCTGACATGTTTTAACTAGATTAGTATTGTTTTCGTACATAAAGAAGTAATCTAATCTATTGTATATTGAGTGCCTTCCTGAATAACAGGTGTATTCTTTTTTCCCTGGGTGGAATTCTCTCCATACATCAACTATTCCTAGTTCTAGACATGCTTTCCTTAATACATCAGCATTCTTTTCAGCTTTGTGTACCCTAGAGCTTGTTGAATCTAACTTGTTATTCATCATCAGATTTAGGTCTCCTGCCATTATAACCACTCCCTTTGCCTTTGTTACTAGCATTTCGAGTATCTGAGTCATTAATTCAGTACTTGTATCTGGTGGGTAGTATATATTTAAAAACGAAAACTGTCTCCCTCCTATTCTTCCCACTACCAATACATACCGTCCGTCTTTGTCCATATAACAGTCATCCATTTCAAAGGCTATATGTCTTTTAATTATTATTGCTACTCCCCTTTGCTTTGTGTTATATGAACTAAAATAAACTTCACTATTTGTAAGTTTCTTTAATTTCTCATGTTCATCTTTCTCTAAATGAGTTTCTTGTAGGTACATTATGTCCGCCTTCTCATTTCTCATTACCAATAAGATCTTCTTTCTCTTAATAACATTATGCATTCCATTTACATTCAGTGATATTATTTTTAGATCAGTCATTGTCTAATTGAATAAATGTAAGTACTCTTTGCAAATATTAAAATGTCATACATACCTATGTGTGTGTAAGATTGAATGGTTTCAGCATGTATATGTGTAGGTGTTAATAGGCCAGTACTATGAAAGCAAAAGAAAGACCAAATACAGACAGAAAGAATTAAGCACATGCAATAGACAAAGACAAAACAAGTAGACGTGGACTCACATACAGTGATCTGGTTCCATATGTACCCCCTCCATGTAGGATGGTATCTTGTGGTGAGTGATGTTACTGGTATCCTTAGGATCTGGGTGTTTGCCAATGTTATCAGCAAACTCATTCCCAATTATGTCAGCTTGTTTAGCCCCCCCCTGCCCCCAACCCCGCCAGGTTCCATACGTTTAACCTACTTTCCCATATACTACATTTATGTTTATATTGGACAAAAAAAATAAAATAAATAATAATAATAATAAAAAAATAAATAAAAATAAATAATAATAATAATAAATCATAATAATAAATAAATAATAATAATAATAATAATAATAATGATAATGATGAAAAAGATAAAAATAAAATAATAATAATAATAATAATAAAAAATAATAATAATAATGAAGAAGATTAAAATGTAAATAATAATAATAATAATAATAATAATAATAATAATAATAATAATCAGAAGATCCAAAACAGTCGAAGGACAGCTCCTTCTTACTTTGTAACCAACACAAAGTAGGTCTCCTTGCTGAGATGTAAAGTTAGGTAAAAGTGTCTATGCAGTAGGCCTATGCCTGTATTTTCTAAATATTAACTTCAGCCGTCAGAAAAAGAGAAGACAGAGATAAATAAATAATTAAATAAATAAATAGATAAATAAGGATAAAAAAAAGAAAAGAAAAGAAAAAGAAAGACCCTAAATATCGAAGTTAAGGAATCAGTACATTTCAGCACCCACCCCCCACCCCACCCCCCACCAAAGCAGAGAGGGAATGAGAGAGAGGAGACAGAGATCACCCTACGTCCACATAATGTCTAGGGAGCAAATAACTAGCAAATAACCTTTCTTTCCTTTGGTACTCAAACTAAAGCTTCTTTAGAAAACAGAAAACAAAAAACAAAACTTTCCCCCTGTAAGTTATTATTTAATCAAACTAGAGCATTTTTTCTTTTCTTTTTCCCTCTCTTCTTTCCCTTTTACCTATGCCAGTATCCCCAAAATAACGTTACAAAATAAAGTTACCCTCTACACCCCCCTAACCAGAGCAGGGAGAGAGAGAGGTCGCCCTCCATCCAAATAATACAAAGGGAGCATTTACTCACTCTCTATCAAGTCAGCACACACACAAATATTATTAATTTCAATTTTGTATTATTATTATTATTATTATTATTTGTAACCAAACTAAGGGTTTTTTTTTTTTATAGAAAACAAAGGTTTTTTTTTTTTCATTCTCTTTTCCCTATGCCAGTAACACAAAAAAGTTATGATAGCCTTCTTTACCATAATTAGTCAGTAGTTGTCCCCCCTCTACAACCCCCTCCCCCCCCCAGTCCCCACCAGAGCACAGAGAGAGAGTGAGAGAGAGAGGGAAAAGGGAGCGTTTACGCCCTCTATATCAAGATAGCAAAATTTTATATTATTATCATTATTCTTTGTAACCCAACAATATATATATATATTTTTTTTTTTAGCAAACAAAGGTTTTTTTTTTTTTTTCCTTAAATTTCCTCTCTCCCTTTTTTTTAAACCCAACTAATGTTTTTTTTGTTTTTTTTCCTAGTATCAATGCCAGTATCCCCCCCACCCTCCACCCCAGAGCAGAGCACGAGATCGAGAGAGAGAGAGAGAGAGAGAGAGAGAGAGAGAGAGAGAGAGAGAGAGAGAGACAGAGAGAGAGAGAGAGAGAGAGAGAGAGAGACAGAGAGACAGAGAGACAGAGAGACAGAGAGACAGAGAGAGAGAGGCACTGGGCACCTGAAGATCTTTCCCCTCTCGAAGATGAGTCTGTTGTTAAATCAGTTTTTCTTATCCCCCTCCCCCACCCCTAGAGAGAGAGAGAGAGAGAGAGAGAGAGAGAGAGAGAGAGAGAGAGAGAGAGAGAGAGAGAGAGAGCGCAAAGGAAGCTTATTTCCATTAGGTCCATTGGCTTTTCTTGCAGATTTTCATGTCCAGAATGTTCCTGGGATGCCATGTATCCTATGCTCCTATAAAAAAAAAAAAATCTTTGCTCGGTCCATGGATGAAAAAACAAGGGGGTGATCATCCTCACTTGATCCTCTTCAAAGGGGGAAGCAATAGCTTAACTCTGTCCATAAGTGAAAAAAAGGGGGGATCATTGTCAATTGAGCATCTTCAAACAAAACAAAAAAAAGTGGAAAAAAAGAACTTTACTCTGTCCATGAATGAAAAGAATGGGGTGATCATCCTCAATCGAGCTTCTTTAAAAAGGAGAAAAGGAGAAGTTTACTCTGATCATGAAAAAAAAGGGTAGGTTATCTTTATCACCAGATGTGGTGATCATCCTCAATTGAGCTTCTTTAAGAGGAGAAAAAAGAGTCTGTCCATGAGTGAACGAAAAGTGTAGTCTATCTCAATTAGGCCCTACCAGGTTCGGTAGGCCTATCTTCAATTCAGCTTCTTCAGAAAGAGCGCCGGCCAAAATATCCAATCTTGGGCAGGTAGCCTATACTCCGTCAGCTTGACACAGTTATGACGAGTAGCATTCGGTCTCAATATTTTCCATTGAGTTTCTGTAATAGGGCTTCTGTTTTTTCATCCAGTTTTTCCTTTCCTTTCCGACGCGTCTCTGACCGTCCTGCGTGCGTCCGACTTTGCGTCTGTTGTTCTCCGAGGATCCCCTGTGCCTGGAGTGCCGCATATGCCTCTGTCGCCGTGTTGTACACCTGCTCTCCGTCTCCTATTTTGACCTTCAGTTTCGCAGGGTGCTTGAAATGCGATTTGATACCACTTTCCTTCAGCTGCTTTCTGATCTCAGTGAATTGTCTCCGCTTGTTCATTATCTCGCTGGAGTAATCGTGGTCAAAATAAATGTTCTCCTCATCGAACTTGATAGGGGTCCTCTCCTTATCCCAAGCCGCGTCCAGAACCCTCTGTTTTGTCTGCCATGTTAAGAAACGGACGATTATTGAGCGTGGTTTAGGGTTTTCTGGCTTTTCCTGTCGCGGTGTGTTTCCAACCACCAGGGCCGGTTTTAAGCATAGGCCGGCTAGACGGTCGCCTAGAGCGCCATGAAGAAGGGGCGCCGAAATGGCGCTCTCCGATGCATAATTTTGCGATATGATTTTTTTTTTATGAAGTCGCAATCAACAAAGCGTGGCGAAAGCGCTCCTCACGGCAAAGCGCCCCTCAGCCAATAGTAATATCGCTTCCAACTGCCTCAGGGAATTCTGTGAACCAATAAACAGACAGTTCTGAGAAAGGGGGCGGGACGAGTGACAGCTTGCGATCTATTTTGAAATTGGAGACTCACTCGAGAGACAGAGAGGGCAAGCGCAAACAGCAGTGCTCTGCTGGATGGAGAATTGTTATGTTCTCATTAAACCACTCATTGCATGATGCAGGAGTTGCAGAGGGTGTTTTGGAACTATGTTATTTAATCAGCAACCGTTTGTGATTATGGAAAGCCTAATAGTTGTGAGGTTACTATTTGGAATTAGAGAGAAAAAGAGCTTTGTTTTTGATCTGAGAAATCGCTAGTTAGCATGCTAACATTAGCCAAGTATGCCAAGCAATGAAATCCAGTAAAGTAGCTGTTAGTAGCCTACTCACTACTCACTAACACCCACCTGATGATACTTGCTTAGGTTGACAAGCAATGTAAAGTAAGACTGGTGGAATGTTTAAAACAATTTTAGCTGCCATATCTCCTTCCATCCACATGAATTACCTGCTTGTTGTAAGCTTAAAAGTTTCCAGACCAGAATGACATAGCCTACATGAATCATGTAACAGAACCATGCACCGCATGTTTTCATGCTGAGTGATGTAGTATTGCAGACAAGTGAGGCTATTTACTATATTTTGTATATTATGAAATTCAATAGCGTGAGCTCTTCTCCCTTTCTCTCACCCTGTCCCTCCAGTTCAAACACAGACAGCCCCCTTCTCATTCTCCTACTCACAAATGCACCACTATTTCCAGTCCAGAAATGAAATTGATTTGGAATCATAGACAGCACAAATGTGTAGCTTATTAATTTTGTTATGCTGCCATGCTTTGTGATGCTGTAGTGTAGATAGGCTATCAATGCAGACCTCCTTGGTAGGCCTATTGTCTACACATGCATTTTACATGCAAATAACTGTATCACTCTCCTGGCATTTCAATTTCATATTACAATTCAAACACATTGATAACCTCCCTCTCATCTGGGGTTGGGGGCCCCACCACCATCACACCCAACACACCACACAGTGAAGCTACTTTCATGCAACTCAATCTGATGTGTTGGTCGCCTGTCAAAAAGAACCAGAAATCCATTTGATGCAAAACAGTTATTGTTCTTGATGCTATTTAGTTAAGCTTACTACGGATATTACTCTTGTGTTCTGTAAGGTATAAGAAAAAGGTTTTTTTTTTTTCTTTCAAAGGTAAGGCGGGGGGGAGAGGGGGGCGCCAGAACTCAAACTCGCCTAGGGCACCAAATAAGCCAGAACCGGCCCTGCCAACCACCGTTGTCTGTACCGCGGACCTGTGCGCGGCTACTATAAAAAGTTCTGAATCGGGAATGCCGAGTTTTCCACGTATTAATTCTTCTATGAATTTCACCATGTCCGCTCCCTCTGCTCCTTCTTTAACTTGGTAGATTCTGATGTTATTTTGTCTCGACTTATTTTCGAGATATTCGATTCTCGCAGTCATACGACTTTGGTTGGTCAACAGGTGAGATATAATTTCTTTTAGAGTCGGCTCCTTGTCTTCCAAATTACTGATTCGGGCTTGCGCTTCAATAACTTCTTTTTTTGTATCCTTTACTTCCTCCTGAATCCCTTTAATTTCTCGAGTCAGTTTTCCAATCTCTTGTTTTGTTTCCTCGGCATTTTTGTTAAAATCTTGCCGGAATGCGGTGATTTCGGACTTTATTGCCAACATCAAAGTTTGCACGTCAGTCTCAGCTGGTTGCTCACCTGTTGCCATGTTCTTCCTTTGTTTGGACTTCTGTTGTTTCGGTTTCTTGATCTTTTTCTCCGTTGTTTCTCCCGAACGTAAATTCATTCCTTCATTCATTTATTCCGTTTTCCTCATTTTCATTTTGGGATTTCGTTTTTAATATATTTAAACATTTGCGGGGTTGGAAGGGTTTAGCGTCTAGGCTGACACCATCTCACCGGAACCGGAAACCCAGGTTGTACCCAATGTTCACTTCTTAAAGAAGCTATAAACTTCAAAGTAGGCCTACAATTTACAAATTGCTATTCTGTCCAAAAGCAATCTATTAGCAGGAATACAGAAAAGAATGCTTATTCTGACAGTAGCAACATTTGGGAAATATTTCACTGAAGATGCATATGTACAAATATCAATCTCTGTATATTTTACTCACTTAATCTTAATGTGAAACCTATGCGTCTTTCACCTTTGGCTAAGGCCCGCCCTAAAATGCTGTTTGACCACAATCACAGCGCTGCAAAAGGACGAGGTCGGTCAGAAGAAGTCGGACAGTTTGACAGTGCTCCATGAATTCAAAGCGGAAACCTCATGTTTTCAAATGCAAGATATTACGGTCATATTATTATTAAAAACTGATTGGAAATTGTGCCTGGGGTGTTTGTGACAAAGGTGCAAGTTTCCCCGCGAGGTAACAGGAGGTAATCGCTTTCCCCTTTCCCTAAAACCGGGCTAATTATGCTTACCAGCAGTTGGATAGTCTGGCTTGAAGGGTCTTGGCATCCTCACACTCGACTAGAAAGCACGCGGACCAACAAACTACGTTGTGTGCTCAATCATGCCACTACCTCACTCGTTTAACTTTTCAGTAAGGTTGTAAGCAAAACACAAATCTGTTTCAGGGTCGGATTTTGGTTTTCTGATTTTCTGATTTAATGAAGAAACAGCGCTAGCAAAGTTAACGGTAACACTTCCAAATAAGGGTCCATAATTAACAGTAAAGTAGCTACAACCTAATACTTAAGTAAGGGTTAATAATAGGGGTGGGCATAGATTAATTTTTTTAATCTAGATTAATCTCACTGTAATTATGAAATTAATCTAGATTAATCTAGATTAATCTATATCAAAATGGCTCATTCAGAATAGGCACGCTAGCGAAATAATGACGAAAAAAAAACCTAGGGGGTTTCTTAAGATGGCGCATTAGACCAGAGCTCATCTCTTTTTTCCAAAATGCATCTCATCATTTTTTTTTATATTTGGTGATTGAAAAAAATCACTGCAATATTTGAAAAGTGTTTCGAATATGTTAGGAAGCATTTACAGTCATAATATACTGACATTTAAAAATGAACAGTGCTATAAATTGTACAGGCAAATACAGATAAATCTAATTTATTTTAACATTTAGCATTTTAACTATTTAAGCAAAATGACCTCAACAATTCAGCATGAGAGAGAGAGAGAGAGAGAGAGAGAGAGAGAGAGAGAGAGAGAGAGAGAGAGAGAGAGAGAGAGAGAGAGAGAGAGAGAGAGAGAGAGAATCTGCCACTGACTGAGGGCAGCGGCTCCTTTAGAGAGGGAGGATCAGAGCCAGGCTACTAGATTTCTAAAGACCCTAAAGCACTGGCCCACATTGTGTTGGCCTAAACCTGACAGTTGTTCCCTGCGTTAGAATGCCAGCGGAGTTACAACTCCAAATGAATTCAGTTTGCAAAAAAAAAAAAAGTTAAGCGCGAGACCGCGAGGTTGGCTATATCAAGCGCAACTACCGCGAGGTGTATCCGTCTGACATGAGTCGCAAATGCTCAATCATAACACAAAAATTCAGTGAGAGTAGATATTGACAGTTTCAGTTTGACAATCTTCAAAATGTATATCACACGGAATGTTTTGCAATTATGGCACAGGCAAGATTTCTGGAACAGGACTGTTGTTTGTGTTCCATGCAATGCGTGAGGAAATGTAGGCTATGTCGGGCTGGTACACAATAATGTACACAATAATGTCTGCTTCACCTCAAACGTCTCTCTAGTCTACTACTTATGAAAAAACACTAAAACAACACCTACCACGGCAGAGAGATTAATGTTTACAGCATGCAAACACTGTTCATATTTAGTAGGTCTGCTGAGCAACAGGTGGAGAGGCGAAGCGACTGGAGGGCAGTCTGAAAGCGTCTGTCATTCGAACGCTATGGTGACACGCATCCCCAAACCCCAAATCCATATTTTGAGAATAGATTAACGTGCGATATTTTCTTTGTCGCGCGACAAGAGGCTCACATTATCGCAGCACATTAACGCCGATAACGGCCCACCACTAGTTAATAATCATTATTTAATGCCACATTAGACACATATTAATTGTTATTAATGCATATGTCAAACATTAGCAAGCAGTTACTTAACTATTAGATAACTATTACCTTGTTACAAGTTCATAGCATAAAAAATATGTAACTAATACATAAGTAAGGGTACAGTAATAGTTAAGTAGCTGTTAGGTCATACTTAACTAAGGACCAAAATTAACACTTACTTAATACAAGGGTCCCAAACACCAATATCTATCCATTAATTAACCATTAGTTATCCTCAGCCAAAAGTAAGGCATAACTAATGATTAAATAATACCGAAATATTGTTGTCTGTAGATTGCGTACCCATCATGCACTGCACTTCTTGGAGCTAATATTTTCTGACATTAACTTAATTATCACAAAGGAATGGTTTAGTTTCGCTTCAAAACTATTACTCTTCATAATGTTCTGCATTTATTGTAGGGTTTTTACCATTAAAACTAATAAGTGGTATATGAACAAATTACATCTCATCACCCCACCATCATTGAGAAGTGTACGTCCAATCCTTGCTATATAATGGCTCCTGTTGCCATTAATACAGTGATTTGAATGAGTGAAAACTAGATGTCACAGTAGATTAATTACTTAACTATTAGGTATGCTCAGCCAACTCTATTATAAGGGTCCCAAACACCAATATCTATCGATTAATTAACCATTAGTTATCCGCAGCCAACTCTAATATAAGGGTCCCAAACACCAATATCTATCCATTAATTAACCATTAGTTAAGTAACTGCTTACTAATGCATTCATAACAATTAATTTGTGTCTAATGTGGCATTAAGTAATGATTATTAACCCTTACTTAACTATTAGATTGTAGCTACTTTACTGTTAATTATGGCCCCTTATTTGGAAGTGTTACCAAGTTAACTATCAGCCACGTCAGGAGGATTGTTTTGACTAGCAGCTGATGGACGTTTTTTGTTAGGGCTACTGAAGATACATCAATGCAATTCGCTACCTGCTGCCTAGTGATAAGGAATTATTTCATGCTTAGGACGCCAGTCAACAGCAGACACTAGGCTACTAGAAAATGACATAGGCATTATTTGCTGATAATAACGATCAATTCACAAAAGAAAAAAAAACAAATCCCCAAGAACTTTCCACGGCACACCTGACGATCTCTCACGGCACACTAGTGTGCCGCGGCACAGTGGTTGGGAAACACTGCTTTAAAGCATACCGTACACCACTGTATACTGCACACCTGTGGTGCCACTACAAACAGGGCAGCATGAGGAAACTCATGGTGGCGTACAATGACAGCATGAGGCTGCTGCTTAGAATTCCAAGGAGGTCAAGCGCAAGCCAAATGTTTGTCAATGCTGGGGTACCTACTTGTGCAGTTGTGCTGCGAAATCTTATGTACAAATTCATGTGCAGAGCATCTGAGTCACAAAACAGCCTAGTTGGTGTCCTGGCTAGCCCTAAACGTAGCTCTGTGAGACTCTTCTCAAACATGTGGAATCACTGGCGTGACGAGCATGCCTGTATGTGGGACAATTAATTGAGAATTATGATGTATCTGTGGTCTTTCCCCCCCTTCTTTTTCTTTATATGTTCATCTGGGTTTTTTGTTATATATATATATATATATATATATATATATATATATATATATATATATATATATATATATATATATATATATATATATATATTAAGATTTGTACTGTGTTGTGATGCTTTGTTTTTTAATGTGATATCGATCCCCTTGGGTCTGAAATAAATAATGAATTAAATTAAATTAATTGAATTACCAGACCAAAGAATTGTGATCAGCCTCACTGCACTGGCTCCCAGTATGCTTCAGAACATGAAGTCGATGTTCTCTGCTATATATCTTTGAGACTGTTGCCACCTCAACTCAACTCTACTCTACTCAACTTGAGGTGGGTTCGGTTAAGGATTTTACCGTTATGTAAGTGGCAAAAGCATAAGACTTTGCATGGTGTTTCTCAGGGTAGCTATATGTTGTCATTTTAACCCAGGAGACCTTGGAAAATAATTTTCTAACATGTCATATACGTACAATATGTCATGTTGTATAATGCATTACATTGTCATTACATTACATTATACTAAGCTCATTCAGCCCAATTCTGTCCCATCTCCTTACAGACACGCGTTCAAATGTTGTCTAACGAAGACATGAATATATATTGTAGTGCCGCTTTGTATATACTAAGGAATGTTTTCAAAGTGTGTGTGTGTGTGTGTGTGTGTGTGTGTGTGTGTGTGTGTGTGTGTGTGTGTGTGTGTGTGTGTGTGTGTGTGTGTGTGTGTGTGTGTGTGTGTGTGTGTGTGTGTGTGTGTGTGTGTGTGTGTGTGTGTTAAAGGATGCTTAAATGTTGGTGTTTAAAATAGTGCATTACTAAAGGTTAGTCTTATGTTATATTGGTGTAATACTAGGGTAGTTAACCTTTCTGGGCAGTCATGGGTGAGCGGTTAGGGCGTCAGACTTGCATCCCAGAGGTTGCCGGTTCGACTCCCGACCCGCCAGGTTGGTGGGGGGAGTAATCAACCAGTGCTCTCCCCCATCCTCCTCCATGACTGAGGTACCCTGAGCATGGTACCGTCCCACCGCACTTCTCCCCATGGGGCGCCATTGAGGGCTGCCCCCTTGCACGGGTGAGGCATAAATGCAATTTCGTTGTGTGCAGTGTGCAGTGTGTAGTGTTCACTTGTGTGCTGTGGAGTGCTGTGTCACAATGACGATGGGAGTTGGAGTTTCCCAATGGGCTTTCTTTCGCTTTCACTTTCATCCACTGATGGAGCGGTGTGCATTATGGGGGTCTGCAAGCTGCAGAGTCAGTATGAGGCTCTCAGTAATTACTTAATACAGTCGTTCCTAAACTGGGGGTCAGGACCCCTGGGGGGGGATGGGGGGTGTTCGCAGGGGTACTGCAGGGGGGTCACGGACAGAAGGGACTGTTTGCATAAAACTTTTTGCCATTCCTTTTATTTACATTAAAGTTTAGCAAAAATACTATGACTCAAAAGGGGAGTCCCAGCAGGAAACGTTTGGGTACCACTGACTTCCTGGTAGGCCCCTCTCACTGTTTGTTCCTGTGACTGGACTGGCTATCTGCTTACCAACCCAGAGACACACGTTAACCCACATGCCTCCGATATACGATGATGAAGACCATGTTGGCATCATGTCATTGGCAGCATGTCTGGATTTAAGGCTGTACAGCCTGTTAGAGGGTCTCAGTAAGGGCCAAAACATACCAAGGTGGAACGGAACGGTCGCAGGACGGACGCGGTCTTTCTGCTTAGTTTTGGCCGGCGTGCTTTTCTCTGCCTTGCATACTGACAGCGTCGGCGTGCGCGGCCAGTCTGTTATGTTTGCCATTGCCATGGCAATGCCACGTTTACAGGTTCATACGTATGACGTTGTGCGTAACGTCACTCGAGTTAGTTAGTTGTGTGTGTGATTAAATGGAGGACTCTCCAACTTCAGCTCTCTGTGTCCGAGTACTTTCCTACTTAACATTTGGCGACGAGGATGGCTGACTGTTCACTACCACCGCCTTCTCCTTTCCTGGCTCTGCCCGGCGAACCACCCGTGCCGTGGTTGCGTTGGATTACAGCATTCGAAACTTATCTCCTGGCTGCCGGCTTGGATAACGTTTCGGACGGGAGGCAGTTCTATGGGTCCACAGTGTTCTCGAAGCTGGACCTCCGTCAGGGCTACCTCCAGGTGCCTTTACACCCAGACAGCCGCAACCTGACGGCGTTCATTACTCACAAAGGTGTCTTCCGCTTCAAACGCATGGCTTTTGGACTGTGTTCGGCACCAAGCTGTTTTCAGAAAATCATGGCCTCCATCCTCGCGGGGATTCCAGGCGTGGCTGTGTTTTTGGACGACATCGTGGTCCATGGCTCCACTACCACAGAACATGACGAACGGCTCCACAGAGTTTTCTCAGCATTGGCCACACACCAGCTCACACTCAATGGAGGAAAGTGTGTCATTGGGGCCTCATCCATCGAGTATGTCGGGTTTCGTCTGTCTGCGGAAGGGATCAGCCCACTCCTCTCAAACACAGAGGCCATTCAGCGAGTCCCAGAGCCCACATCGCCAGCTCAGGTGGCTTCCTTCCTTGGCATGACCGCATACTATCTCAGGTTTGTGCCACAGTACTCGGAGACAACCGCGCCACTTCGGAGACTGCTAAAAAAGGACGAGCCCTGGCTCTGGACACCGGCCTGCTCTGAGGCCGTGCAATGCCTGAAAACACAGCTCACATCACCGCCTATCCTGGCACACTTCGATCCAGCCAGCCCCACACTGGTCACGTGCGACGCCTCAGCCATCGCCATCGGGGCGGTGATGTCACAGGTCCAAGGGGGTACAGAGCGGCCCATCGCTTTTGCCTCCCGGGCCCTCACCCCTACAGAACAGCGCTACTCTGTGGGGGAACGGGAAGCTCTGGCGTGCCTCTGGGCCTGCGAGCGTTGGCACTTGTATCTGTATGGCCGCGAATTCACCCTGAGGACTGATCATCAGGCGCTCACTGCCCTTCTGGCCACATCAGGCACTGGCCATAGGCCACTCCGTCTGCATCGTTGGGCTGACCGCTTACTGCAGTACCACTACCGCCTGCAATTCACACCTGGGCGTGACAATGTGGTAGCAGACCTGCTGTCTCGCGCCATCCCCACACCACCCACGCCTCAGGTCTCAGTTCCAGTTCTCGAGCAGGAAGAGCACGACATTGTACAGCTCCTCCACACACCACTCCAGGAAACTGTGTCACTGCAGGAGCTGCAGGAGGCCTCGGCAGCCGACCCCGTCCTTTCCTCTCTGTCAGAATATATCAGGCATGGCTGGCCAAAACGAGTTCCGGAAGAGCTCACACCCTACTTCGGGTTCCGAGATCAGCTGGCCTGCTGGAACGACACCTGTGTTGCCAGAGGGCTCTGCGCGGTGATTCCAAGTTCCCTGCAGGCACGTGTCCTTGCTATGGCGCACGAGGGCCACTTGGGCATAGTCAAGCTAAAACAGCGGTGTCGGGATACAGTGTGGTGGCCCGGGATCGACAGGGAAATCGAGGACATGGTAAAGGACTGCACTGCCTGCCTCGTCAGTGGGAAGACTCGGGCCCCAGCTCCGCCTCCACCCATGCAGCCTTTGGCCTGGCCCTCAAAACCCTGGGAGCATCTACAACTCGATGTGTGTGGCGAACTGCATGGCGTCCCGCACCACCAGCGTTTTCTGGTAGTGCTCTATGATCTTCACTCCAAGTGGCCAGAGGTGACACCAGTTGGCCAGGGTGTTGATCAACATTCTAGACTCCCTATTCGCCCGTTGGGGTCTGCCCCAAAAAATCACCACAGATAATGGGCCGCAAATGGTTTCAGCCGAACTGACCTCCTACCTGAAGGAAAAAGGGATTCACCACATTCGCACAGCCTTCTATCACCCCTCAGCCAACGGAGGGGTGGAACGGCTGAATCAGTCTTTGAAGAATGGAATCAGGGCGCACTTGGCCCAGGGGTGCACATTCAGCGTCAGCCTACTGCAGACATTGTTACACTATCGTGCCACCCCACATGCCACAACTGGAGTCTCTCCGGCCTCCCTCATGCTGGGGCGAGAGCTCCAGCTGCCGCTTGACAGACTCCGCCCCGCTCTGGCCCAAACCCCAGCTCACCCACTCCAAGCAAAGGTGGACGCACATCAGTCTCGAATGAAGAAGTGGTTCGATGGGAAACGACGAGCCCGGTCTCCCAACATCGCAGTCCATGACTGGGTGAGAATTCGCCGACCACATCGGGATAATAAATTGCAGTCTTTCTGGTCACCTCCTGTCCAGGTCAGCAAACGGCTCGGCCCTGCCACTTTCCGGCTCGCAGATGGAACCCGTTGGCATGCCAGCCGTCTCCGCAGGGTCCAAGCTCCCATAGGGCCTAGCGGAGGTGCAGCTCCAACTACGCCCATATTGATCCCACGAGATGGCCCATGGCCAGGGCCCAGCACCCAGCCTGACAGTGACACACCTCCTGTCCAGCCAGGGGCCACAGCCCCTGAACCTACAGCATCGGAGCCAGTCACTGCAGCTGAGGGGCGCCCAGCCGTCCAGCCAGGGGCCGCAGCCCCTGACCATGCAGCCCCTGACCATGCAGCCCCTGAGCCTGACGCTGCAGCACAGGGACGCCCAGCCCGGGCACGTGCACGGCCTGGACACCTCAATGACTTTGAGACTAATTTTCACGTTTAGGTTCTGGGGAACGGGGGGGAAATGTTATGTTTGCCATTGCCATGGCAATGCCACGTTTACAGGTTCATACGTATGACGTTGTACGTAACGTCACTCTAGTTAGTTAGTTGTGTGTGTGATTAAATGGAGGACTCTCCAACTTCAGCTCTCTGTGTCCGAGTACTTTCCTACTTAACACAGTCCTGTTCAAAACCCTCCCCACAGCTAAAGCTAGCGTGCTACTTTGCCATTCATTTGAATGAGACACCGCCGGTTGCCGGCGTGAAAAATACGCTGGAGTTCTATTTTCCAAATGCAGCGCGGCGCGGAGCCGGCTCCCGCGCCGCTGACGCCCGACTACCGCCGGTTGGTGTGTAAGGACAGATAGGTTTCAATGTATTTTCACCGACGCCGGTAAAAAACACGGCCGTTCCGCGACGCTTTACCGCCTTGGTGTGTAAGACCCCTAATGACTTACTGTATGGTAGCAGGCCCTTCTTTCTCAATAATGATTTACTGTCCCCCCTCTTTGTCCACTATTCCCTGACTTCATGTTATGAAGATGACGGTTTGTTTGTCTGTTTGTTTGTTTTATGTTTTTGTTTCTGTGTTTACAAAAAAACTAATAAAAAGTTAATCACAATAAAAATAATAACTTACTATATGGTGACAGGCCCCTCTTACCATCTTCTGTTCTGACTGGGAGTTCAGGATCAGCATCTGCAGAACAACACAGAGACACAGATTCAAGTTTTCGTACTTACTGAAGCAAGATACTGTTCTATTTTCCAGTGGTCCAATCAAACTGAAGCCCAAAAAATGTCACTTTAGCATGTGACCAGTGACCACTTTAATTTGCAAATACTGTATGCATAAACCCATGTAGTAACTGTGCCCAGTGTAACAGTACAACACATAAGACCCGTACTTTTAAATATCCTAGGTCTGGTAAAAGTTACAATGTGAAGGGCTTTATTATATAACACGAGGAATGTGGTTTATCTGTTAATATGTCCTTGTGATAAGGTCTACGTAGTGAACACTACACGCAGCCTAAAGCAAAGGATCAGTGAACATAAAAGTTCGATTAGACATAGGCCTGCACAATTAATCGTAAATAATCGAAAATCGTGATAAACTTGTGAAATCGTAGTCGTGATTTTTATCGTGATTTAATCGTGGCAATAGTGACCTACCTTTGAGAGCGTTCTTGAAGCCAGAACATACTGACATACTGACAGGCTGGTGTTTCTGGCCAGAAATCTGTCCACCTAAGTTTCATGCTATTGTCTTTACATAATTATTACAATTCATTTTATTTTGCTCATCCTGTATATAACTCGTTCTTAGTTATATTTCATCTTGTTATAATTTTCAAAAAAATCTGCGAAAAATCAATAATCGTGATTGATAATCGTGATTACGATTTTGACCAAAATAATCGTGATAATGTTTTTTTTTTCCATAATCGTGCAGCCCTAATTAGACATGCTGATCTGAATTACCCTGTGGCCTGTCACTTTGTAGAGTGTGCCCACCCTGTACGTGCTGATCTGAATTACCCTGTGGCCTGTCACTTTGTAGAGTGTGCCCACCCTGTTTCTCCCCTGCAGTTTCAGGGAATTGAGCTAGTTGAATTGTCAAGAGGTGGGGACATTAATAAGGTGCTTTGCCTAAGAGAACTGTTACTGTTTTGGATTCATACCATGGATGCTCTACACCCTAAAGGTCTATAGACTTTGACATAAGTGTCATGTTATGATGGAATCCTACATTTTTATTTAGTCTAGTACTTTGTAACTGCAGTTTATGAAGTTTGCATTGCAGTACATTACATTACATTACATTACATTACATTGCATTTGGCAGACACTTTAAAACCAATGTGCACTGATGCACTGATGTCCCTGCAGTTTCCCTGAAACACAATTGAGTGTGTGTGTGTGTGTGTGTGTGTGTGTGTGCGTGTGTGTGTGTGCGCGTGTGCGTGCGCACGCGCGCGCGTGTGTGTGTGTGTTTATGTGTGTGTGTGTGTGTGTGTGTGTGTGTGTGTGTGTGTGTGTGTGTGTGTGTGTGTGTGTGTGTGTTTATGTGTGTGTGAAGACTTACTTGTTGTGATCTGTGCTTTAGTTGCTGTTAAAGAAGAACACAGAGTGATTAGTAAGGCACAAATCTTAAATAACTGGTTGAAAACTATGCTTGCCAATTCCATGTGTGACGAACCTGCTGCAGATATCTTGACTATTTCCTGCTTGAAGACTGACTCTATTTTCTCCACCAGCTGCATCTTCAACGCGGACACAGATTCCTTCAGGGGCTCAAAGAAGTGGCTTTGGCTGAAGGTCCTTCTGGTCTCATCACTGCATGAATCTCCATCAATGGACACCAATTTCTGCACAGTAATTCACAGTCACAGTTATTCATAGTCACATTTAAATGGTTTTGGTTTTTAAGTTGAATTATTGATTAATAAATTAATCGGTGACTAATTCTTATCACCATTAACATATTTGATTTAATGTCAAATTTAAATATACAGTGCGTATATTGATTTATTTATTGTTAACTATCAAGATGTTATCTACCTTAAGGAAATGAATAGGATCCTGTGTCTGTGAAAGCTGCCTTATCTCAGCATCTGTCCTCTTCAGCTCAGCAATCTCCTGCTCCAGTCGCTTCAGGAGTCCTTCAGCTCGACTCACCTCAGCCTTCTCCTGAGCTCTGATCAGCTCTGTCACCTCAGAGCACCTTCTCTCAATGGAGTGGATCATCTCAGTTAACATCCTCTCGCTCTCCTTCACTGCTGTCTGTGCATCTGACTGAAACACACACACACACACACACACACACACACACACACACACACACACACACACACACACACACACACACACACACACACACACACACACACACACACACACACACACACACACACACAGTTTGTCATAACTACATGTAGGCCTACTATCTCAATTCATAACCATAAATCTGCTGCAAGTTGTCTTCTCCTCCGGTCAGTTCTCACCTTGAGAGTCTCCACAGCCTTCCTCAGCTCCTGCAGCTCCTTCTCCTTCAACTGGATTATCTGCTGGCATCTCCTCTGGCTCTGCCCCAACTCCTCCTGGAACATCAGGAATCAAACATCGGTATGTAACTTATTTATGTCTGTATGTTATTATTAAAAATAATAATATTTTATACATCTATGTAATTTGTTTTATCTATAGCTAACTATGGACAATCAGTATGAGGGTTAATGGATTAATATGAGTATGCTTAATGGGTTAATCTATAGCTAACTATTAGTGGGCTAATATATTTACAAAATTAGTGGGCTAAGTTATTTACACCTGACTGTGTTTGTGGATAAGTTCGTTTTCAGGCTACAGCTAGTCATTTCACAACTACGACTGTGAGAAACAGGTGCCACAAGCCGTGTGCCTATGCTGCCTTGCCAAAGAAGAACGCAGTAACTACGCTTCCTAGCAAACTGAGAAAAAAAGGCTTTGAAGTTTCCGTTGTGGCCAGACAACTATGTTGTAGGTAAAGTGCTGGTGACACTTCCATGAAAAAAAGTAAAAAGATAAAAACATTTATATGGCTTTTCACCACAAAAATATAGTTACTGGGTTCTTGCTGGTATTACCGTCTGGTCCTGAACCACCGCTTCCATGATAAGTGCAGTAACTACATGTCACTTACTGAGTTTTAGCTTGTAAGACCTCTCTTTTATATATATATATATGTTGGGTTTTTTTTTTTAGCTTTTATGCCTTTATTTGATAGGACAGTGTGAGATTGTGACAGGAAGCGAGTGGGGCAGAGAGACGGGGTGGGATCGGGAAATGACCCCGGCCGGACTCGAACTGGGGTCCCCGAGGGCATTCAAGCCCAAATGTGGGGGGCTTAGCGCACTGCGCCACAGCGCCCCCAGCTTGTAAGACCTCTTACGTAAAACCGGCAGTAGCCTATTCCTATGAACTATGAACTATGAAATGTAGGGTTTTTGTAGTTACTGCATTTTCGACATGATTTTTCTCTCATATGGCACAGCGTTGGACTGCATTTTTTTACGCAAGACAAAGGAGGTAGGATATTATAAATCCCATTTCTTGTCTAAACTCAACTTCGACCAGATACGCAGTTCCTGCATTCTTGTTTGTTACAGCAGTATAGCAGCTGAAAGGGAGATTCTTTGTGCCGTTCTGGAATGGAAAACACCATCGCTGATTGGATAATTCGTCTAACACGCCTACATCAGGTAGCAGGCTTCACTCAGGTTTCTTGATAACTTTTAAGGGTGCTGTCCCAAATTGTCTCTTACCTTTTTTCTGTAAATTTGAGCAAATTTGGATAATTGAATACAGTATATGTATATTTTCTGGATTGTGTATGAAATTTTTCTCCAATTACTTGCTTGTGATTCATGGACCAATTGACTAATTCAATGTTCTATGTCATTGGTTGTTTACAATAGGGTGTGGTAATGGGTGTGGGTATTTAAGTGTGGTTACACATTGTTTCACTGTTGCACACTGAGGAAGGCACACGCCGAAACGCGTCTGTGCACAAAAATAAAGAAGAAAAAATTGATGCAAGGTGCGCCCCCCTTTTCTTTGATTCTAACACGCCTACCAAATAGTAGCAAACATGACCGAAAGTCTTTGGGAGAATGCCTTTCGACGTTGCAGCATTTGAGAATGAATGGCATGTGAAATTGTGTAATCTCATGCATCTCCCAATTGGCAAAATATCTACTCCCCATCTACAATCTTTATGACGACGACCTACTGCAGGGATGTCAAACTCAGGCCCGGGGGCCAAATATGCCCCGCGGAGCCATTTTATTCGGCCCGAGAGATCATTTCAAATATGTGTTACAGTTGGCCCACATCATTAATGTATAGCGTAACGAGATATGGACATGAAATGTGTATCACAGGATATGAAGGCACATTTAAACTACCATGTACAGTATGGTGGCAAAGAGTGTGAGTGAAATTTAACTATGAGTATAAAGTGCACAATTTTACGCAAAATTTTAGTCAAGTAAATGTAGAGTTCGGCCCACGACTTTGTTCCATATTCTGATTTTGGCCCTTGGCCAATTTGAGTTTGACACCCCTGACCTACTGTATGAGGAAGTTTGTTTTTGTACAATACACCCACTCAAGCCTATGTGTAGCTTGGATGAACACTTGATGAACTCTTGGATGAACACATGATTACTAATAGGCCTAATGTCATTGCCACACAATACACAGACGACAGTGGTGTAGTCTACGTAGAATGCAGGTAAACGGAGTATACCCACTTCTAAATTTCAGGGATTTCAGTATACCCACTTAAAAATGATTGATCCATTGTTTTGAATAGCACAAATATATACAGTATACCCACTTCAAAAAATGCTCAGATATATACAGTATACCCACTTCAAAAAATGCTCAAATATACAGTATACCCACCATAAAAAAGTAGACTACACCACTGACAGACGACCATGTTTGGGAAAGGCGGGGCAAACAGGGTGTGTGTGTGTGCTCCAGTTTGTGAACATTCAGTGCCAAGAGCTCAAACCTGTTTTTCTACATTGGTCTGACATGCGCACAGACTACAGTAGTGTGCCGCCTGTCATTAGCTGGGATGAACTGAGACAATATAAACATTGCAAAACACGAAACACGGTGTGATCAAGTGTTTCATACAGTAACAACTGTGTGGCAGATAGAAAATGAAGTCGTAAATATGTGTATGTGTAAGGCAATACACCCTTTACCTTTTTATGACTCCACTCTGTCGTAGCCGAGATTGTGTCGTGGCCTTTATGATAGTCCACCATACACAGATAGCAGATGCAGCTCTGGGGGTCGTTTCTCGACAGTGCCTTTGCTAACGACTTTAGCCATTTTGTTCGTTCTTAAGACCAACGTTGTAACCAAGGTCTTGAGTTGGTCTTAAGTTGTTCTTAAGTTGTTCTTAAGTTGTTCTTAAGTTGGTCTTGCGTCTAAAGACCAACTTAAGACCAACTTAAGACCAACTTAAGACCAACTCAAGAGCAACTTACGACCAACTCAAGACCGACTTAAGACGGTTAGCAAAGGCAAGAATCGAGAAACGGACTCCTGGTCAGTGCGACAGAATATGTCAACAACCTTGTTATGACGAGGGCAGATCCACTCCTGGAGCTGGCCAGTGGCATCGATCACGGTGTGGTTTTTACCATGAAGTTCATCATGGGTTTTTAAATGAGTTTCACAGTGCGACATCAGACACTCCAGACAGGACTTGACAGCTTTGAGTTTTCTCCCAGTGCAGATGTCACACTCCACTTCTCCAGGTCCAGCAGCAGCACATTCAGAAGATGCTGTTTGTATTCTGCTCTTCTTCTTTTGATCTGCGAGCTCAGCAAGTATAATGTTCTTGTTCAAAACAGGTCGTTGAGCAAAAGTCTGGCTGCATTCAGGGCAGCTGTAAACGCCCTTATCCCAGCAGTTCTCAATACAGCGTAAACAGTAGCTGTGCCCACAGGTAAGAGCCACCGGGTCATTCAGAAGATAAAAGCAAATAGGACACTCCAAAATGTCCATGTTACCGGCCCTGGCCTCAGCCATTTTCTCAAGTAGTCGAGGCGATCTGTGGCTACAGCCAAAGCTCCTTTGGAACAAGTGGAGTTAAGTTTCGTTTCCACCTACGGCACTCCAAACTTCCTGGATGGAGTGAAGTATTCATGGAGTACTCCTGCCATCTAGTGGCAATATTTAGAGATGCAAGTATGACGAGCAGTAGCAGCAGCTTGGATGCTGGCCTTCCTGAATTTCTTCACCATTTCAGCCATCAGATTGTTTTTATGGAGGATAGGTCAGCTATCATTACATCGTAATGAAAAAATGCTGTTCAAATAAAATTGCTGTGAGACTGTTTTTCATCCCGGAATGCCAGCAGTTGATACAAATCTGAATATGGTATGTAAAGCGATGTTTTCAAATCATAAGTGTTTCCCACGACACTCCCTCGGACCGTGCTGCCAAAACTTGCATGGTGGGTTTTCTGACAGCGGACCGTGGATGTCATCACGACATCCATGCTCACTTACTAAAAGACTCGCATAAGCATCGTCTGACTCGGGACCGTGATTAATTAAACTTTTAATCCTACCTGGAGCTTTAATGACTACCACATGTTGGATATGTAAAATACAGTGTGTTTAGGATTTGAGTTATGGTCAAGATGTCCCCTCCAGTAATGCTTGCTGTCCCTTCAAAGGTGTCTTACTATGACTGTGTGATTGGTATTTACAAAATAACTCAACTTCCAAGCTTTTCAGTCATTTTTAAAATATTTTTTTATTGAGTCATTATTTTATTACATACACCAACACCAATATTTGAAATCAATTTACATATTAAAGAGCATCCCACTGTACTGTGTGCAATCCTTCTGAATTGTACACCCCCCCTACACACACACGCACCAGCTACACAGCTCCATTCTACTGGTTTCTGTGTTTTAGTGGTTGCTATTATTGTCACATATCCATGTCTTCTTCAAATCATTCACAAAGTTTCAAAGATTATTAGAAAATATTTTCTTATATAAGAGTGTAATTATCTTTAGAGAAGTCACTGGCTGTGGCTGAAGCGCAGGGACACAACGTGGGCTGCCAGGTGACCATGTGATGCCACCGTACAACACACACCCAGGTCTGATCAGCCTGTGGTGGTCCAACCTGTATGAGAGTGTCTTGTGTGAAATGGCCGAAACACCCAATGATACAGGAAACACATCTGAAGATGTGTTGCGATGGTGGCACCACATGGTCATCAACACTAAACCCCACTCCACCATCACCTGTTATGAACATGAAGGGACTTTAACACCCAGTCCTATAATGAAGTCTACCAGTAAATTACAAAAATAAAATAGCAGGAACTCCATCACCCCCACACCAAACCATAAATATGAAGGAGCATGAATCTACAGTAATATCATCAATGTTGTAAACGATCCAACTGAACATGTGATTGCCAGGAATATGAAAAAAAAAGTCGACAGAGTTGAGAGAATTAAGTATTGGACAATCTACAAACAAACTCTCAGATACATCCCTAGTTAATCACACACACACACACACACACAGACACACACACACACACACACACACACAGACACACACACACACACACACACACACACAACACACGACACACGACACACACACACACACCAAAATGTCCACCTTTACCACCCAGGGAGAGAGGGGGAGAGGGAGAAAGAGAGAGGAAGAGCGAGAGAGAGATAGAGGGGAATGAGGGAGAGAGAGAGAGAGTGTAGTGAGACCTGGTACGGATGTGTAGAGGTGAACAGAACAATTCTGTCCTAGCCTGAGAAATCCCATGCATGCTGCTTTGCACAATCGCTCCAATCTGAAAGACAGCATGGAGTCTACCCTCAACAAGGGTACCAGATCATGGTCCCTGTCTCTCTCCAATCAAAGAGCAGGGAGGCGTGGAAAGGCGTTGACTGCAGTTTGATTGAATAGATACAACTGACGTGATTGGCTATGGCTACGTATGCCAAGTGATAAGTTACACATTCGTAACGCCCAATCAACAGCCGTTGCACGGTTTTCTTGATGAATATTGATATCACGGTTTTCTGCAAGTTATTTTTGCTAAGCAGCGATTTCCCCCCAAATCTCAATGTTTCTGAATAAAATTCTGAAATTAAATTTAAAAATTTGATAAAATCCTGAATTTCAATTCATCTCCATTTCTATTTGTATCACTTTTTCATTTCAATAATATATTGTACAATTTATTTCATCCATGACATGTGGGTTCATTATGTTTCACTCTCATCTCTAGCACGATTGGGTTCTAATGGCAATTGTTTTTATTAGTTCAATCAACTTCTTACATTGTGTTGACATCTCTATTGGAAAAACAACAGTGGACGTGGAGAGTTGAGGTGAAGTGTGACACGAAGTATGAAATTCACACATGTAGTAGGAAGTGTGATGTAGCTCATGATGGAACAAAAATTGAAAAAAACCTCTCGTTATCACGTTTTTTTAACGGTATACCACCCAGCCCTCGTGTGTGTTGGTATTTGAATGAGTGTTTAGTGCATATTGTGTGTATGACAGGGGGCTTCAGGGGCCTCACAACAACTTGACTGATGATGATGATGATGATGATGATAATAATGTGTGAAATAACCCAAGCCCAGGGTACAGAGTGTGTGTGAATGTGGTATTGACTCTGTGCAGGAGGGTCATTGTGTCTCCCCTGATGCTGTAGAAGGCCAGAGTTCCTGCCCTGTGATCCACATACACTCCTATTCTGGAGCTGGCCACTAGAGGGAGTTTAGTCTGTTGCTTATTGTGATAGAAAGAGGAGCTGGAGCTGGTAAGGAGCAGCATCCAGGACTGATCATTACTTCCAAACACACACTCAAGACCAGATCCTTTCCTGCTGATGCTTTTATATGACACTGCTATATCAACTCTTCTACCACTCCACTCAACCTCCCAGTAGCAGCGTGCAGACACACCCTCTCTACACAGCACCTGCCTCCATTCATCAAATCTGTCTGGATGATCAGGATATGACTGGGCCTCAGGTCTCCTCTCCACCCTCCTGTTCC
Organism: Engraulis encrasicolus; assembly: GCF_034702125.1. Lineage (NCBI taxonomy): Eukaryota > Metazoa > Chordata > Actinopteri > Clupeiformes > Engraulidae > Engraulis > Engraulis encrasicolus. The sequence goes on along the minus strand of NC_085859.1, from coordinate 8,595,562 downwards.
CCTCAGACAGATGGAGGTACGTGTGTGCTGTGTTTGGATCCAGAGTGAAGTGACAGGAATCTGATGGAGGAGAAGACAAGACATAAAGAGATGAGGTCCTAATGCTTGTTCTGTGTGTGTGTGTGTGTGTGTGTGTGTGTGTGTGTGTGTGTGTGTGTGTGTGTGTGTGTGTGTGTGTGTGTGTGTGTGTGTGCAAGTACACCATGTGTATATGTGTGTGTGTTGTCAAATGTACAATGTGTGTGTGTGTGTGTGTGTGTGTGTGTGTGTGTGTGTGTGTGTGTGTGTGTGTGTGTGTGTGTGTGTGTGTGTGTGTGTGTGTGTGTGTGTGTGTGTGTGTGTGTGTGTGTGTGTGTGTGTGTGTGTGTTGGCAAGTGTACAATGTGTGTGTGCGTGTGTGTGTGTGTGTGTGTGTGTTGGCAAGTGTACAATGTCTGTGTATGTGTGTGTCTGTGTGTGTGTTGACAAGTTTACAATGTGTGTGTGTGTGTGTGTGTGTGTGTGTGTGTGTGTGTGTGTGTGTGTGTGTGTGTGTGTGTGTGTGTGTGTGTGTGTGTGTGTGTGTGTGTGTGTGTGTCCAACTCACACTGTAAAAAGTCCCCTCTGGTCACTGGTTCAGCAACAAGAGCCTGGCCATCAGACACTGAAACAGAAAACATCACATTGGCCTAAACAAGTGCATGAACAATATGCTCTACAAGCAGAGACCATATGAGAAAGTGTCACTGTGAGTTTCCAGCTTAAGACAGCTCACAGTGAGTGTGTTTATATGCAGTTCAGTATCCCGAATAGGAGGCATATCCGGGTTATGATCATATTTGGGATAAGATGTTCATTTGAGCTCAGAGCGTTATATCCCGGTCTACATTCTTTGCCGTTATAGAATTCTCTTCAAATGCATGTGGCCTGGATACCAGCAACAACGTTCTATGGGAAGCCCCTGCTTTCGGGATAAGGTCTTTACATGCATCAGTATCCCGACTTCTGTCGAAATACTTCACCTAGCATATTCCAATTTCTCAGTATCCCGAATAAGGGCTTATCCGGGATACTGAAGTAAGGAAAAGGTATTTATATGCTCTAACGTAAATTCGGGATACTTAATATCCCGATCATGTTCGGGATACTGTACTGCATGTAAACACACTCAATGATAAAGTGTTTTCCAGCTTTGGAAATCTTACAGGGCAGTACTACCTGTGAAATAGACAAGTTAAGATGGGGGTGCACTCTGTAGGTCCCTTTGTAGATTGTGGAGTAGTTGTTAGGGCAGCTTTGAGCTGCAATAATTCACCTGAAAATATCAGACATGTGCTTCCCAAGAATATCATATGTGCTACCTTGTTAGCCACTAGAGTGGTCAGTAGTTACCTTTGCTGTGGAATAGTTCACCTATAGGAAGCAGGGCTGCCCATCTAACCCCCTGATACCACTAGTTGGCCCATACAGTAGCTATGACTGCTGTCTGAGTTCACTGAGTTACCACACGCGGCTGCACATCCAGTCTCCTCCTCTGCATTCAGACTCCTCAACACAATCAAACCTCCACACCCACTTTTCCTCCACTACACAATATACTGATATAGTAATGACTTACTGTCTGGATGCAGGCCCTGCTTGCTGTTTGCTCTTCTGACTGGGAGTTCAGGATCAGTATCTGCAGACCAACACAGAGACACATATTCACCACATGCATCTCACATCCAATTGCTTAGGAGGGCTGGGCTTCAATGGGTACACATGTTGACACATGGATACCTGCTGTATTGGAGTGTTCTGGACCATATTGGACAACCCAAGATATACGATTAAAGATTATAATTTATGTTGTTCTGCTGTTGTTGGAGAGGTTGAGGATTTTGTTTTTCACATTCAAATACAACACATTTCACAGCATCATTTCCATGAGCTCATTTCACAAAAGGCCACAGAGTTGCTATTCAACACAGAGATCCTGTTCTTCTCTTCCTCACTCCAGTTAGGCACCATTACCTCTTGAACAGATTATTCTTAAATTGCTTGTTGACGGCATCATCCAAAACCTGCAGCTGTTTCATTAAATCACAGTTCATTTTGGCACTTGGGTTTTAACCTTTAACCTAATATCAAAATATTATTACAAAAAATATGTGGTGTTATTTTGTATAGCACATGAATATGTCACTACCCCCTCTAGCTACTTCGCTCATTCCGCCGAATCGTTACATATTCCCAAATCCACATGTCCCAGAGATGCACATCCGTCTCCAAAAGAGTTGTCGCCTATCCATCTGTTTGGAATAACAGCTAATAACCTGACTTTCAATTAATCACTTGGCTTCATAAGTCACTCATATGAAAGCTACAACCCTCCCGAATGAAAATGTATGTACAAAAATACATTTCATGCACCAAAGAAAGATTGACCCTTTAATGAACACAGACAGGGCAGATTTTCACAAGACAAAAGTTTTGTCGCCTATCGAACATAATGTGAAAATGAGCAGATAAGTCACTTCAAAACACTTCAAATACGCAGATCGGGTGTCATACTTAATCACTGAATCACTCTCACCTCTCCAGAAAATCAACTTTGGCCTTAGGTGTATGTTTAGGGTCATTGTAATCATGGAAAGCAACACAATGAAAAACAATGAAGATCAATGAGAGATGGTGACATATTTGCTATTCGTAGAGCAATACATGTTTAACTTCATGATTTAATCAATGATAAAAGCCCTCAAACACCTGCAGCATCAGTTCTAAAATGGTTGATCTTGGGATCTTGACTTCAGAGTATGAGTCCCATTAGCCTTCATTTTTGTCAGAATTAGGCCTGACATACTCCTGGCTGGCTTTTTTTGAGACAGGACAGTGGGAGAGACTTCTTTGGTGTTAAAGGTGAAGAATTTGGAAAAAAAATACATGGTGCCTAAAGTCAAACATGGGAGGGATACAGCTCTCATGTTGAGCCGCATGCATGCTGCTGGTGTGTGAGGGCTTTTATCATTGATTACATTGTGAAGTTAAAAATGTATTGCTCTATGAATAGCCAATATGTCACCATCTCTCATTGAACTCCATTGATTTTCATTGTGTTGCTTTCCATGATTACAATGACCCTAAACATACACCTGAGGTCAAAGTTGATTTTCTGGAGAGGTGTGAAAGAATCAGTGATTAAGTATGACACCCTATCTGCATATTTGAAGTGTTTTGAAGTGACTTATCTGCTCATTTTCACATGTTCGATAGGCGACAAAACATTTGTCTTGTGAAAATCTGCTGTGTCTGTGTTCATTAAAGGGTCAATCTTTCTTTAGTGCATGACATTTATTTTTGTTCATACAACTTCATTCGGGAAGGTTGTAGCTTTTTTTTTGGCCATAAAATAATTACAATAATAATTACATGCATAATTTTAAGTCCAACACATCTTTTGTCACCAACCTGATCTTTAAAATAAGGTAGTTTATTGTTATTTTCTCATTTTAAATTGAGGGGGGGTTTGGCCTGTCCCTCACAGTAAAAGTTATCTTTCAAGGTGTCTTTTATTTGTTAATTATAGGGTAAATCACATTATTTTCACATTTGTATGTTGTTCTGGGAGTAATTAAGGAAGTAATTAAGTAGTTCAGTATTGTTTTCAACATGCATAGATGCATAGGATTTCATGTCAACCCTGTTACTGAGATAAAGACACCCCTATAAAATAATGGTTCATTCCCCAAAGTTCATCATTTCCAAGAGGTTATATCACTCACAGGGAAAGGATTTTCAACACATAAAAAATATGTCATTTTCAATCCTATTTAGCATGGAATTGTGTTATTTTATTAGATTATTGCGGGTGGTCACTTTTACAGCGTCCTTCCTGTTTTTTTAACCCATTATTTTAAAAGATATGGTTTCTATAGCCTATTGATATTCACCAAACTCACAAGTAATATCCCGTCAAACTATATGATGTCTGCTCTTGTGACCTTGAACATTAGCTGGCTAGGAGCAAACAAGCTTGAAATTGTCAACCGGCGATCCCCTCGTCTGCCTATGCCTAGCGCCGGCCCTGCTGTTACATTCCCATTGTAATTTGGTAATAGGGATGGCTGGGGATAAATTAAATGGATAGCCTGAGATGTGCCCATGTCATTTTGGTCACTTCAAGATGTGTTCTTTCAGCTGATAAATTAAGAATTGCAAAAAAACTCCTGACTTTAAATTTTAGATTTTCAAAGCTGAAAACGTTGGCGGAATCACAATAGTTACTCTGTGATCACGACTGCATAGTTCTTCTGAGCAATACTTTGGCTATATCCTGGAAGTTCTCAGAGGGCGGTCTTAACCTGTGTCTATCAAAAACCTTTGTATGCTTTGTATGCTATTGGTCAAAATCAAAAAAGATCAGACCAGGACATAACCAGCATCTATACAATGCTTTGGTAGCCTGATAAACCAACCTAAATGAGAGACTGGATGTGTAATTTAGTCTGGCCCCGATGAACGATACATCCGAAGATTGTTGACGAGAACAACCTGTTGTTTTTAGAATTTTCGAACCACAATGCATCAAACTGGCAAAGTGCGCATGCCCACTGCCTAGCAAAAATCTTACTGCGTCGTCACGACCGAGCCCATTGTGTTCAAAATGTTTGACCGATCCGAGGCCAGACCCACTCCCAGACGAAAAATTTCGGCGTCCAGTGGGTGGTGCTGGTGTACTAGGCTAATGCTTTGGGACAGTAACCAGCATAGCAAATGCCTTTGAGTGTTCTTTGAGTGCCTTTCAGTGTTGCATTTATAATTAGTAAGGCCACTCGTCCCTCTGACTCGACCAGGCTAATGGTTTTCTAGTCATGGGTAAGCGGTTAGGGCGTCATTCTTGTAGCCCAAACTAGGTTGCCGGTTCAACCGTTCCGCCGCACTGCTCCCTTGGGGCACCATTGGGGGCTGCCCCTTGCACGAATGAGGCATAAATGCAATTTCATTGCAACCAAAACACTTGCATAAAAATTATGTTATACAAATGTAACCGGCAGCCTGTTGGCTGCTCGTGGCCACCGTAGTTATCACTCTAGCTGACACACCCCCAGGTAGCAGGTTGGTCGCTAGTTCAGCAGCAATTAGCTTTGCAGTCATAAAAAGGGCACTAACCTGTTGGCAAGGCACAAGCCCTGCTGTAACACTGCTGCCCCAGTCCTCGCTGCTTTTAACTTTAGAAGTTTCACTTCTGCAGTAAACTTAAACGCTTTCGGGTAGACTGGACCCAGCTACCAAAGGTTTAGTCCTGAGGCCACTGTCTGAGGGTATGCAGAAGTTTGGCTGTCACCTGTGCCTCGGTCCTCGCTGCTTTTAACTGGAGGTATGTTTTTATATTTGTACTCGTGCACTACTGTGGACCCGTTTATCTGTAGTGAATCTTAATGAGCTGTTTTAAAAACAGGTTTGCCTCTGCAGCTTGCCAAACGCTTCCGAGTAGATTCTGAACTTCTACTGAAGGTTTGGCCGGGAGGACACAAAGTGCACTGACTGCTGGTTGTGGTGTTTGGCTTGTACATGGTAATGAACTACTTGTTTTCCTACATTATCTGTGATGTGTATGTTAAGGCTACAAGTGCATGTTTACAATGTCAGACTTATTTGTGGCTAGCGCCTAACTATCTGTGCAACTGTCTCACTATGTGAAGTAGGCATTCCTTGTGACCACTTGAGACGCCAGGTGCCAGTTTGAGGCTGAGTCTGGTGACTGGAGGTAAATCAAAATGTTTTTGTTTTGTTCATGTGTGCTCAGCGGGAAAACATTCTAAAAGATTGAATTTGTATGTTGCTCCTAACTTCGATGTTGTAGTTGCTTTTGTAAGAGCACTCATACGTGATTATTTCAAATTGTAAACAAGATGCTACTGCTACTTTGCCTACCTTGATTTTATGTCTGGTTGTGAACAGTTATTGCCCTGTTATTTTGGATTTCTTTCTTTTTGTTTATTATTTTTGATTTAGTTCATATCTGCTGCTGTTGCTCAGCTTCACCTCTCTGTTGGCCTAGGAAAAGGTGACTGCCACCCTTAGTAAATTACCTGTAATGGTGGGTTGCCAACAGGTGCCTCACTTGGCCTCTTTGATCTTTCTATAATCAGCAGTTCCATAGGGTGTGTATCAACATTTGTAGTGGTAAATGAGCACCTTTAGTGTTTGTGGTGATTACCTATTTGCAGTGCCTGTACTTCGTGTGAGTGTAGTAGTGCATAGTCACAAGAAACCAACCCCTATGAAGCTGCTCTGCTATTATTGAGTTGCATTGTTAGTGAATAGAACCACTTATCTGGGTGGCAGCACATGACTTAACCCCTTGTGTGCCATATGGGGATTGTTGATCAGCAGCATATTTCTGTTTTTTTTTTTTTGTTTATGTTTCAATAAATATTGTATTTGCTTTGATTCAACCCTTACGTCTCTGTATTCACTCACTTGCCTGCGTGTGGGAACCCTCTTGTCTAGAACCTGGTTTAAGAACCATTGGTGTACAAGAATGTACTGTAGATCTGGTGGTGCAAGGCCGCCAGTGGCATAGTCGTAAAAACACACACACTTTGCCAAGACCCTTTAGGACCCCCGGTTACACAAACAACACACACGCACTCACATACATTTACTTGTCTAAAGATACAAACACATAAACATAGACATCCTGGACATTTTCTCGTGTGTGTGTGTGTGTGTGTGTGTGTGTGTGGTGGTG
>NC_085859.1:8580543-8588747 GCF_034702125.1 Engraulis encrasicolus | reverse complement strand
AGCACATTGAGTTGCACCTGTGTATGTAATGCGCTATACAAATAATCTTGCCTTGCCTTGCCTTGCCTTGCCTTAAGTGTGATGTACTGAAGAGAAGAAAGAAAATTGTTTAGACAGAGGGTTGATTCTACGCAGAGGGTCTGACAAGTTATATGTTTGGAGGAAGTTTTTAATTACAGCAGCAGATTTGGGGTGTGCGTTTGGTTTGTTGGGATGTATTTTAGATCTATCTAGGCTTGGTTGTAAAACACAATTCCAGTCGCCACCAAGGATAAGCTGGTGGTTATTCACATCGGGTATCAGTTCTATGAGTTTTGAAAAAAAGTGGGAGTCATCCCAGTTTGGAGCATAAATATTAATTAAGATGACCGCTGTGTTATATATCTTACCGCTTACTATAATGTAGCGCCCATTGCTGTCTGATATAACATTAGTGCACGTGAAAGGCACATTTTTACTTACAAGTATTGCCACACCCCTGGCCTTAGAATTATATTTAGAATGATACACATGAGAGATCCATTTTTTCTTTAGTTTGTCATGTTGTAGTGTTTCAAGATGTGTTTCTTGCAGGAAAGTAATATGTGGTTTAAATGTACTCAGATGAGAGAATATCCTGTTACGTTTTGTGATATTATTAAGGCCCTTAACATTCCATGAAATAAATGTGGTAGATGGGACCCTTGTTCCGGGTGGAGTTGCATTGTCATTAGCCATAACCAATACTATGGTGGAGCATAATTGTTAACATTTGGAGGCAAGTGCTGAGAAAACTATAGTAAAACATATACAAAATTGAGCATGTAAATAAGAGTACTCTTGGGAAAATAACATAGACACATAAGAACAAGCAATGCACACAACATATACCCCCTGACATGTCTTCCCCAGAACTCAAGACAGTCGCCCACCCCCCATATGGTATACAGCCTAACATGTACACCTAGAGATTGCCTACGCTTCTGGTCTAACTAAGCTATCGGTTACCTACCTCGTTGCCCATGACGAGAGATAAAAGAGAGAAGATGTAACAGTTTCCTAACCAAGTCAGCAAACACAATAATTGCAATCCTTTGAGTAGCCCAATAACTGTGCATATTGCACTGTGGAGCAAAAAAAAAAGAAGAAAGAAAGTAAAGGAGTGCCAATAGTAAAACCAGCCAAGTAGAAAATAAAAAAAAGAAACACTTATAGCACGATACACGGCTGGGCATTTCGAAAAAAAAAAAAAAAACATTATGTTAATAATAAAAAAGAGAGTTCTCACCAAGATCAGCCACCGAAAAATAGAAGCAAGTAGCCTAAGTTTGGCTAAGGATGCTTATTCCACCGCCTCATTTTGTGGAATTTGGGAGAAGTTCGCCAATGTGTAGTCCATGGCCGCGTTCGGGCAGGCAAAAATCTCTTCTCCAAGTGGAGAAGTGATCCTCAGCTTAGCAGGGTAAACCATCCCGAAACGGACGCGAGGGTGGTGGGGACGTAAAAGTTCTTTAGTGTCTTTAAACGCAGCCCTCCGTTTAACCACAGCCTGCGGTAGATCCGGGAAGATCATCTTCTGTCCATCAAACTCGAGAGATGTCGTAGCTGCCTCTTTTTGTAGCACTTCCTGCTTCTCCTGGTGGTAGTGGAATTTGACGATAATAGCTCGTGGCCACTGCAGCTTTGGGCGTGGGCGAGTGTTTCCTTTCCCCGGTTCAGGTTGTAGACTGCGATGCGCCCTATCCAGCGTTGGCACAGCATCCAACTTCAGGCAGTCTTGACGTAGTTTGGCCACGGTCTGCGTAGGACGAGGACCCAGCTGAAAAGTTTCTTTGACCCCCAGAATGCGAATGTTGTCTCGGCGCTGTCTGCCTTCGAGGTCTTCGACCTTTTGGCTTAATTTGGACACTTCGTCATTTAGTTTGGCTAGTTGCGCTTCTACATCCACCACTCTGTCAGAGTACTCATTGTTAGCTTCTTCCAAGCTAGTCAGCTGTGCTTCGTGAGCAGCGCAGGCTGATTGCACAGTGTTGATCTCAGCCAAAACTTCATCACGAACTGCTGAGATATTACCTTTTAAGTCCGCTGATAGAGAGTCAATGATTTTGTGCAGCTCTTGATATTTTGAGTCAACTTTTTTGTCCATCGTGTCGATCCTGGCCAATACCTTTTTCTCGGAGTTGGTGATGGCTTCCATTAGCTTGCTTATATCGTCCCCTTGACCGATAGTTTGACTTGGTGTCGGGATAGCACGGTGGCTAGCCGTGGTCGAGGAGCCCCCCTCTTTCTTCGGCATTTTCTGTTGTTAGACCGCACTTGAAATGTTGAAAAAGATGCCCCACGTATGCGGTAGTAGTTTAACTTGCTGACTTGTGATAATTCAAATAAAATTTCAAATTATAAGTTTGAAAAACATTTCACTCTCTCGGAGCACGAATTTACACGTCTTCACATGTCGCTGCTCGAGCGCCCCCCCCCCCCCCCCCTCAAGATTCTATTCTTAACGAGCAGGTGCGAGCAAGCATTCTAGAAGTCTATTGTTCAGCTCTGCAATGCAATGTAATATAGTCTTGCTGGACTATGCATGACAATTAGCTGCTTGGCTTAGTGGTAATGCATGCCGCTGCATTAGAGAGATGGAGGTTGAGGGTTCGAATCCCACCCGAAGCCATGTTGATTTTCTAAATTATATCATATGCAGCGTTCCTTGGCCGACTTAAAATGCCATGTATATCATTTAGTATGGATGGCAAATGTGCTGAATTACAGATATTGAGGTTGGGGGTTCGAAACCCAGTCCAAGCCATGTTGATTTTCAAAATTATATCATATGCAGTGTTCCTTGGCCAACTTAAAATGCCATGTATGTCATTTAGTATGCATGGCAAATGTGCTGGATTACAGATATGGAGGTTGGGGGTTCGAATCCCAGTCAAAGCCATGTTGATTTTCAAAATTATATCATATGCAGTGTTCCTTGGCCAACTTAAAATGCCATGTATGTCATTTAGTATGAATGGCAAATGTGCTGAATTAGGGATATGGGGGTTGGAGGTTCGAACCCCAGTCGAAGCCATGTTGATTTTCAAAATGATATCATATGCAGTGTTCCTTAGCCAACTTCAAATATCATGTATTGTATGTCATTTAATATCAATGGCAAAGGGGTTGGATTACAGATATGGAGGTTGTGAGTTCTAATCCCGCTCGAAGCCATGTTGATTTTCAAAATTATATCATATGCAGTGTTCCTTAGCCAACTTAAAATGCCATCTATGTCATTTAGTATATCCCCAAAACGCAGAGCTACAACACTTTCAAGATGGCTGATTCCAAGATGGCTGAATTGTTTGGCCCATAACTTCTGACTGGGTGGATGGAGTTTTTCCAAGATTTCTTTTAGCTTTGTTTTCTCAATAGTACTTTGTTTCATCTCTGCCCCAAAAGGCAAGCCCGCTTCCAGCATTTTCTGTGAGAATGCATTTCTAGTTGTAATTGTTTCCTTAAGCCACTGCTTTTAACCGCTTTTATGTTATTTTTCTTTTTACTTCTTTTTATTTTATTCTTCATCTTCTTTACCAGTGCTGCAACTGTACACTGGGCCTAGCGTTGTTCATTATTTAGCCTACATTCTGTTACAATTTTGCTTTGCTGCCTTTATTTATTTATTTTACTTATTTTTATTTCTCCTAGCCAGTGTTGCACTGGTATGCGGGGCGTATACGTTTTGTCCTTTATATGTCTATTTATTTATTATTTTTAACTAATGTGCTTTGTTTATTTATCTATTTGATTTCTCTCTAGCCGGTCACTGTACAGCACTTTGGTCAGTTTTGTACTGTTTTTAAATGTGCTTTATAAATAAAATGTACTTACTTACTTACACACTGCAGAGCAAAAGCAGCACTACTCCATCAAAAATGAGCCCCTTAGTTGAAGTTTAATGATCCCTAGAGGTCAACAGCAGCCGGATACAGTTCCGTATATGGCAGATTTGAATTCAGCATACCCAAATTGACAAAAGAAGACTACTTGTCGACTTTGTCTCACAAATGCCTTAAATAAGCCCTTTTTTGAATTCCGGTCCCAGTCTATAATGTTGTCTACCTTCAGGAAATGGATGGGATCCTGAGTCAGTGAAATCTGTTTCATCTCAGCATCTGTCCTCTTCAGCTCAGCAATCTCCTGCTCCAGTCGCTTCAGGAGTCCTTCAGCCCGATTCACCTCAGCCTTCTCCTGAGCTCTGATCAGCTCTGTCACCTCAGAGCGCCTTCTCTCAATGGAGCGGATCATCTCAGCAAACATCCTCTCACTCTCCTCCACAGCTGTCTGTGCACCAGACTGATCACACACACACACACACACACACACACACACACACACACACACACACACACACACACACACACCAGAGGTGGAACGTAACTAAGTATTTTTACTTCGTTACTGTACTTAAGTAGTTTTTTCTGGAATTTGTACTTACTTGAGTAAAAATAAAAATGCAGACTTTTACTTTTACTCAATTACATTTTTTGACAATTACTTGTACTTTCTACTCCTTACATTTCTAGGAGAAGACTTTGTTACTAGTTACATTTATCCTAGGTTTTCCTGTTGTGTTTCGTGGATATTTCAGTAGCCTCAGCTGCGGGCAGGGAGGCGGGACCAAGCCCCTCTTCCAAATTGACACCCAGACAGAAAATATACTTTTAAAAACATTAACAGGACTCCATAGTCATGTTCAAATAGAACCGAAAACCGTTGCAGACACTTTTTCCTATTGGATCAAGTAGGTAGACATGGAGAAAGACAGCCATTGCGTGAGTAGGCCTACTTGTACTTTTGTACTGAAAAGTATATTTAAAAGTTAGTACTTAGGACTTTTACTTAAGTACGTTTTTGGGAAGCAACTTTTACTTTCACTTGAGTAATTTTTTCGCAGGGTACTTCTACTTTTACTTAAGTACACAACTTCAGTACTTCTTCCACCTCTGACACACACACACACACACACACAGGTCAGGAGAAGTGGTTACATTGGCAATACAAACAGCATTAGAGCCATGTTTGTGTCACAGCTTATAAGTACTATCATAACTATGCATTCCATACACCTGCTGCAGATTGTCCTCTCCTGTGGTCAGTTCTCACCTTGAGAGTCTCCACAGCCTTCCTCAGCTCCTGCAGCTCCTTCTCCTTCAACTGGATTATCTGCTGGCATCTCCTCTGGCTCTGCCCCAAACCCTCCTGGAACATCAGGAATCAAAGCAATTTTTAAATGACAGAACGGTCAAGATTATGACAGGAGAGAGAGAGAGAGAGACCCGACCCCGACTAAAACCTGGGTCCCCATCGGCATGGACATGCAAGTCTGTGTGTGTGTGTGTGTGTGTGTGTGTGTGTGTGTGTGTGTGTGTGTGTGTGTGTGTGTGTGTGTGTGTGTGTGTGTGTGTGTGCGTGTGCGTGTGTGTGTTTGGAGATAAATGTAGTAGTAACCACCTACCAAATGGATACCATTGAGTGAGATCATATTGTTCTGTGTTAACAAATATTTGCTGCCAAGAAACAACGTGCTCTCAGCCCAACTCTGCAATACTGCTGATAGTGAAACAATAGTAAGCAGCCTGGTGTAATGTAATGTTCAAAGAGGAAGACCTGAATCTGCAAATGACATGACAACTTGTGACAACTCTAAGCAGGCTACATTCTGAAGTTGGCCTGTCAATGTTTTACAGAATGTAGACATTGGACCTTTTGTCTCATAAACTCTATCTTGGCACTTCTTCACTGGGCAAATAAAGTCACTCAAATTGTACATTATTTTCATTCTTTAGTAGTAAAAAAACATAAAAGGCATCTGAAGAAAGTATACCGGTTGTAGATTCATCTCTTACCTTTTTATGACTCCACTCTGCCTTAGCTGTGGTTGTGTCGTGGCCTTTATGATCCTCCACCATACACAGATAGCAGATACAACTCTGGTCGGTGCGACAGAATATTTCAAGAACTTTTTTGTGACTATGGCAGATCCTTTCTTGTAGCTGGCCTGTGGCATCGATCACGGTGTGTTTTCTACCCAAAAGTTCATTGTGAGCTTTTAGGTGACTGTCACAGTACGACACAAAACATTCCAGACAGGATTTAACAGCTTTGAGTTTTCTCCCAGTGCAGACATCACATGCCACATCTCCAGGTCCAGCAGCACATTCAACAGGAGCTGCAGGTTCTATTCTGCTCTTCTTTTGATCCGCAAGCTCAGCAAGTATAATATTCTTGTTTAAAACGGGTCGTTGAGCAAAAGTCTGCCGGCACTCAGGGCAGCTGTAAACGCCCTTTCGGTCCCCCTTATCCCAGCAGTCCTCAATACAGCGCAAACAGTAGCTGTGTCCACAGGTAAGAGTCACCGGATCATTCAGAAGACCCAAACAAATAGGACACTCCAAAATATCCCTGTTACCGACACTGGCCTCAGCCATTTCTCTCAAGCAGTCGAAGCGATCTGTGACTCCAGCCAAAGCTCCTTGGGAACAGGTCGTTACAATGTGTTGCCTTGCCTCCTCCACTTGCGCTTATCTCCTCGTCCCGCCTCCTGGCCCCTCCTCCGTGGAGAAAACGATAAAGTTTCCCAGCTGTCAGCCTAGCCACAGCAACTTTTGAGGGACTGTTTTTCATTCACCATCCCAATTGCAAATGAGAAAAAGCTTTTGCAAGATATTGAAATATAATGCTGTTGTCAGTGATGTCATCATGACATATTACTTCCTGGTACGAGGAGACAAGCACAAGTGGAGGAGGCAAGGTTGCATATTGAAACACACTCCCTTTCACCTGTGGCACTCCAAACTTCCTGATCCATGTTTAGTGATGTCGTAAGTTTAGTGATAAAGACATTATGAAGCAATACAGGAACAAACATGATCAAAGCCCTAATGAATGCCATTGCGGGCCGAAACATGTTGGCAATTTTTACGTGTTCTAAAATGAACTTAGTTAGTTTACTTAAAAGCTTTTTTCAAGAAAGAGCACCTTGGATATATTAAAAAACCATGAACCAAGCTGGCTCAGAACCTGTAAATGACATGACACACTATGACAAATTTGGCAACGCTGAAGGTGGCCTGTCAATGTTTTAAAAAATGATGATATCTAAAAAACTCTCTCATTCGCCTCCACAATGGCAGAAAGCAATTCCAGACTAAAGGGCTGTCCCCACAGGCGAGGAAAGCGGATTTCCGCAAAAGCGGAAAGCGAAAATGCGAATATGCGAAAAGCGAAAAAACGTCCACACCGGCGAAAAAAAATTGCGGAGCGATTTTTCAGTTTTCCGCGTTCGATTTCGCTCTGTTTCCGCGATTGTCCATCTGCGCGAATGCAAGGAGCCATTTCTGAAGATAAAGAGCGCCAATATTGTCTGATGCTTTATTGCACCCTCAATGGCCTGTAACTGTTAAGGATGCCGAGACACGCGAGCCTGAAGGCAAATGCCAAATTCAACATCCATGACGCCCTTATTCTCATTTATTTGCCGTTAAAAAAAGTAAACAATTCTGGAAAAGTAGGCTGAAACTTCGGTTTTGCCATTGCGGAGACAGATCTGAAGGAAATGCATTTTAAGTCTGCTCGCTGCCAAGCTCACTCAACAAGTCAACAAGAAATCTGGATGGCAACAAAGCCAGTTAGGCCTATCCATGATGTTTAATGTAGGCAGAATCCTTTCAAGCCGTGCTGACCAACGTGGTCATATGCTGTCTGCACCTATTCCGTTGCATTCCTCCTCATACAGAGAAGGAATGGCTTGCTGTCTTGTCAACCAGGTTTCGACACCCGAATCCCCCGAAAATATGATTTGGGAAACGTTGAAGGGGTCTCTAAATTATTGGCAAATTGTTTTTTTATATTATTGATATAGAAATTGTGTATAGGGGGTGTATTTGCATACCCAAAGTGTTGTGTTTAGGCTACACAAGTTAAAATAAACCGATGCGACGACGAACAAGAAGTCACCTTGCGTAACAGAAAGCCGTTGCGCGCCCGGAGAAATAGCCCATTAAAAACTAGGCTGTGTGATCAGGTGTAATGTTTTGTTGTTTGTATCTGTTTTATGCACGCCACGCACACATAGCACTGAGTGGACACGTTTGGGTTTTCCTGAGACAGAAGCCCGAGGAAGAACAGGTGGAGGATAAATGGGAAGGAAAATGACTACACAGTCGTTAACACGCGGA
>NC_085859.1:8523043-8575543 GCF_034702125.1 Engraulis encrasicolus | reverse complement strand
AATAATGTAAAACACATTGTAGTGATTATGGAGCCTCCTGGGTGTCCTCAGTCATAAACTTCATTTGCTCTGCTCATCAGGCTGATCTGTGGAGGACAGACGGACAGATAAGCAAACATACATATAGAGATACAGACAGACATGTAGAGAAATAGATAGACAGACAGACATGTAGAGAAATAGACAGACAGATAAACATGCAGAGACAGACAGACAAACACAGAGATGTGGATAGTCAGACAGACAGACAGATAGAGATATAGACAGGCCGACATGTAGAGATACAGACAGACAGACAGACAGACATATTAGGATATAGACAGACAGATAGAGATATAGACAGGCCGACATGTAGAGATACAGACAGACAGACAGACATATAGACAGACAGACAGACATATTAGGATATAGACAGACAGACAGAGATATAGGGTTCTTTCTTTCCATTATCCTAACTCTCTGCTTGTGGCCTTCTGATGACACCATTGATGACAAAAGTTCAATTCATTATATCGCAAAGGGGCAATTCAAAGGTCATTTTCTCATTTGCAATTAGCATGCTGAATGGAGAAAAGTCCTCTAAAAGTTGTTGTGGCTAGACTGACAGCAGGGAAACTTAATAGTTCTCTCCACGGAGGCGGGGAGTCAGCGAAGCACAAGTCCTCAAGCACAGGTTGAGGACGGGAGTCAGGACAATGGATCAATAATAGACATTAGACAGGGCTGTCCACAAGGGACTCTGTACGGAGAGTTGAAGGTACAGTAGCTCTGTCACACGAGCTATAAAATATACATGTAACTGTGTCTACCTGACCTATACTATGTGTCTTATGTTTATTGATTGCTGATATCCATGAGAGTGGCTGCTGTGTTAGCGGTTTGTGTTTTAATATGTGTGTTAGTTTAAATTGCAGACCTGTAGTTGAAGTTTAATAAAATGCAATGAAGCAGGACACAGGATGAGACACATTACTACCAGCTGTTCCAGTGTGCTGGGCCTGATAGGCTGCACATTCATTTAAAAAGGTGCTCTACTATACTCCACTCTACTCTAAACAGGAGACAGGAGGAGACAGAAGTATTACCAGTTGCTGATACACTGTTTCTCTGGATTATGTACGCTGCTAGACATATACGTGTATATAATGCTTCACATTTCCTTTGGGATTAATCTACTATACTCTACTTTAAAGAGTAGACAGTATGAGCAACATTACCAGTTGCTTCGGTGTGCTAGGCCTTTCCTGATAGGCTGCGTCTCTGGATTATGTAGCCTATGTATGCTGCTAGACACATTCATTTCTTTCGTGATTAATAAATGATCCTCTACTACTACGTATACTCCGCTCTACTCTAAACAGGAGACAGGATGAGCCACATTACCAGTTGTTCCAGTGTGCTGGGCCTTTCCTGATTGGCTGCGTCTCTGGATTATATACTGTATGCTGCTAGACACATTACCGGTAATTTCATAAAAGGTACTCTACTCTACTCTACTCTACTCTAAACAGGAAACAGTATGGGCCACATTACCAGCTGTTCCAGTGTGCTGGGCCTTTCCTGATTGGCTGCCTCTCTGGTGTCACTCCCACAGCGTGCCCCTCCTCTCCTGGGGAGATCCTCCATCACCTGAGGGATTATGGGGACATTAACATGGCCGTCAAAATGATGTGGCGTCACAGGACACACACACACACACACACACACACACACACACACACACACACACACACACACACACACACACACACACACACACACACACACACACACACACACACACACACACACACACACACACACACACACACACACGTATTCTATAAGGATCCAGCAAGGAGCACTATTTCCTTAAATCACAAGTTGTTGTGAAATGACACGATGCAGCAATGTGCATAATGACAAAAACACTACCACTATTGAGACTGAGTATAAATGGTTATTAGCATCTTACTTGTGATTCGCTGGGAGAGTCAGTTTCCCTCTTCCCACCAGGACTCAGGCCATGTGACCAGTGCTGAGACGAGCACTGCAGGACAGCTGCAGTAACAAGCAGCAGACACACGAGGGCGCCCTTACTTCCCATTCTGAAACAGCATCAGGCAACCATCACATTACTGTAAATAACTTTAATCATGACATATGATAGCATTAAAACACATTACATTAGAGTCTAATGATCAGACTTTTACCACATTTAGCTAAAATCAAATTGAAATTAAAATCAATATATGATTATGTGTCAGTTGAGTGCCATACCACAGCACAACAAAGTTACTGGTGATCGAGTTAGAGCCACTAATGCTTATTATTTATTTTTATATTTTCCGGTATATAATTCTTTTGATATTAATACACTACCATTCACTGGTCAAAACGGTACGTTTTTCAGCCAAAGATTATTGCAGGGTCAATTCAATATGGCAGAGATGGAGAAGATCTTACAGCAGACTCCAAGTGATAACAGATACTTGGAAATTGATGGTGCTGGCAAATTACTCATGAAAAGCACATTTTTTAATGGGCAGCATAAATTCTAAAAAATAAACTACAAAAAATCTAACAATTTAAGCAGTTACCTTCTGAGGTGGCAGTGGCTGGAGGGGTCTTGGCTCTGTATTGTTCTGCTGTAGTCCTGAGCAGCGCTGTGAGGACTTTATATCCCCACTGCTGTGGGCTGTCTGATCCCCTTAAGTGTCTACCGTCTGGAGGAGCCTTGGGTGTCTCTTCACAGTGGGAAAGTTTTTAAATATCCAGAAGTGGACAGTACGCAACCCATAGACACTCAAGAGTGATGAGTATTTGGGGGGTATTTATGGAAAGCTTTTCCATTGTGGAATTTGACGTTTCTTTGCCAGTGCAGTTTAACTTAGATTTGAACATTTCCATCACTTGAGATTGTTAACAGCAATCCTGTCTTTCTATGGCTCTATGTATTTCCTATCCCTGTGATTTGGGTCCCTCTGTACGGAGCTCAAAATGTATAATGTTCATGAATCATTTACCAGTCCGCCAGATTGCAAACTTGCAATCTCTGATTTCTCTTCTTAAAAACCAAGTTGATAATTACTTTTATGTTGTGGCTGTTTTGTGGTAATTACTTTGCAAACAATTATTCACAGTAATGTTTGTCTAGTTTCTAGTTTCTGTGTGCTTGTGTGTGTGCGTGCAATATAGGGCCTAATACCTGTCTGAAAATAAGTGTGGGTGTGCAAGTGTGCATCTAATCAATGACATTCTAATGAAGTCATTGATTCTAATGAGAAAGCATAGAACTTCAGAAAGCAGGAAAGTACAATTTCACTCGTTTTTTCCCCCCTGTTAACTTCAAATGAGGAACTGAGCTATACAGCAATTCAGGCCAGTTCCAAAATCTTATATAGGCCTAGATGCTCATGTAACCAGATTCTGCCTCATTGCTAGTTCTGTTGCCTTTGAAAACAGACACCAATGCCAAAGGAATAATATGTGTAGGCTACTTGCAAGAAGTCATCAGACTGGTAGTTGTACACGGATATTTCAACACACAGGCATTTCAAAGATAAGAACTAGGCCAAGGTGTGTACAAGATTGGTGTCACAGGGAAACTGCATTACAGATAAAGTAAAACATTATTCAAGAAAGCAATAGATTTCAGATATGACAGCAATAGATGTGTTTTTAGATAGATGTGTGGCATTTATTCATTAGCTGATTTTTCTTCCATTGGTCAAACAATCTTGACTAGTGTATTTCCAAACAATCACAAAAGTGAAACCCTTTTTAAAACCTTCTGCACCCTAATACACATCAAGGTATTTTTTATTTAATGATTTTATCATGTTTAGTTACACTAATAATGCAGAAGATCTTCTATCATTCTAGAGAGGATGTCCCGCCTTCACATGCTACAACATAGTGTCACTCTAAATTGTTCGTTCATGTCTTTTCTAACATTGTGATTGGTTTGGTCATTTAAAGAGAGACACACTGGGTATGAGGCTTTAAAAAACATTGCTTTGCCCGAGGGCAGTAGAGGGTTAACAAGATGGGGTAATGTCCTTAAACACTATATTACTACTTTGCTACAACTCATTGCATCATTTAAAGTGATACTGTCTCATTTTGGAAATAAGCTCATATTACACATCCCCTCAAGATACAT
The DNA here is from genome assembly GCF_034702125.1 of Engraulis encrasicolus. Classification (NCBI taxonomy): domain Eukaryota; kingdom Metazoa; phylum Chordata; class Actinopteri; order Clupeiformes; family Engraulidae; genus Engraulis; species Engraulis encrasicolus. Next base: position 8,571,399 of record NC_085859.1, on the reverse strand, counting down.
TATTGAGTTTTGCCTTTCTCCTGTACTTCCTGCCGTTCTCTGAGCACAGCAGTGCAAATTTTACCTCCAAGCTAGCAGTTAACATTGAGTTATATGAGACCAGCTATCTTCCAGCTGGTCTCATAGGACTCAATGATAACTGCTAGCATGTAGGTAAAATTGGCACTGCCATACTCAGAAAACGGTTGAACGTACAGGAGAAATAATTAATTCAATAAATTAACTCAGTGGGGGCTCATTTCAAAAAATGGGACAGTATCACTTTAAGTCACATTATCTCGGAAATGACTCAAATAACTCAAACCCGTGTTAGGCGGGCCTCAAAGTGTGTGTTGTACACAAAAATAAAAACAAACTTGGATGGATATGCTCACTTGTATTTATTCATCAATATACTAAGGTAATAATAGTTTACTGAAGTGAGTTGATTAAAATATGTCCTTACAGCATTTGTTCCATGAATACAGTTAACGATTTCCATGAGTCTTCACAGCATTTGTTGCATAAATACAGTAAACCATTTCCATGGCTTCAGTGAAATTAATTATTACATGGAAGAACCTACATAGCCGGAAGCTACAGAAAGGTATTTCCCCTTTTTTATTCATCACTCCCACAGATTAGACTTAGAAAGAACTGTATGATCAAACATTCTAATGGCTTTAACAATAAGAACTATTTTAAAACTCCCACAAAACAGCAGATACAGAAATACAGTGTTTGTGTGTTATTTTTATATTTTTTCCAACATATTAGATGCTCACTTCTATAGTTTGATAAAATAGTCTTGACATTCATGTGGTAAAATCAATAGCCTAGTAAGTTTACGTTTTTTAAAGTAAATAAAGGAAACACTGTTTCACTAAATTATAATGACTAACTACAGCAGTCTTTTTTCAGGTAGGGCCTAACAGTGACATTCTTCACTTGAACGTCATTGTTAATCTGCTTTCCATGCTACTTGTCTTTGCACATGTACAGCATTGCTTCTTCTGTTTTGGGACCCATTCGTTTTTTAATGTCCTTCAGTTTCTCAACCATCTCTCCATGTTCCTCCTTTTTCTCCTCGTTCAACTTTTCAATGAGGAAATCCAAGTGTTTATAAACGTGCACTGAATCTTTATTCAGGGCGATCTCATCCAGCCGGATGATATGTCGGTAGGCCTCAGCCAGAAAGTCTAGCTTCTCATCTGTCTCATCTTTCATTTGTTTTTCAAGGATGTCCAAAAGGGTCATATTTCTGTCTACTCTGGCTTTGTGGTCTCTGTACTCCCTTTCAAACATGCCATACTTCTCTTTCACCTCGACTAGAGGCATCTTCTTTTTTCTCGTCTTGGTTACATATTTGTTTGTGTCTTTCACATGGTGGGACACATCACACTTGTTACTGCATGAAGTGCAACTCCCATTCTTCATAACCTTACACCATGGTGCTGATATTGCATGTGTGCATCGAAAGTGACAATTTTCCTTACAGTAAGTACAGCGGGTGGCTCCATCATTATAACACCATAAAAAACCCCACCTCCCACCTGTGATACATTCTGTGGTTTTGTACGGCTCATCAAATTCTACTTCGTCTTGCAATCCAGCCTCACATTTCTTCACAGCATCCTTAGTCTGTTGGATTTCTTTTTGTTTAAGTGGAATATCATTAATTCTCTCTCTCAGATTTTGGATGCAGGCAGGCAGTCTTTTCCGTTCCGTTAACACCATCAGAGAATCCTCAATATTCTGTGGTTTATTTTCTTTCAGAAAGGTGTTGAGTCGCTTCATTGCTTTTTCTGATATTGAAAAATGCAGCTTTAACTCATCTTCATCATCCTCTATACGTTCCTCATGCTGGCGGTTATTAAAAGTGAAGTGAATGGGTTGTTTACTCTCAGTTTTACAACATTTAATGCCTTTCAGAGCGTTGAGTACATTAGCTGTCGAGCCGCTTTTGTGTGTGATGAATATAAGGATCTTTTTCTCCATGTTTTCCCCAAATAGAGACATCACAGAATTTAAGATGTACATCAACCGGTCACTTAAGCGATTTTCTGACCCCTTCACCACTAAACCCACGGCAGCTATTTCCTTGATTCCGTCTTGCGAGCTAAACAAATCATACAACCTGTCAGTAACAATATCGTCCTCTTTGGTCCCGTTGGTGTCTCCGTACCCAGGGGTGTCTATGAGGGTGAGAGAGAAGGGGGCCTCTTCCTTCTCAAAACCGAAGACTTCATACACGATCACATCTGCTGTCTGACTCTTATCTTGACTTTTCCCCTCTTCTTTTACCACCTGAAACCAGACTTCATCCTTCCATGTCACTCCCATGGTGTAGTTCACTAGAGCGTTGATCAGAGTAGATTTCCCACTCCCTGTTTCACCCACAAGCAAGATGGTCTTGTTTACGCAATTCTTTTTTTTTTCACCAATTGTCAGACGTGTGATCTTGGTGTCATCTTTGGATTTGGTTTTTGGGTTCATCTGATAGACATTGGGATGTCCCCAACTGACCTGAGTACTTTTGGAGATGATATCCTTGAATGTAGACCCAGATTTGATCCTGAAAGGTACAAATTTGCTTAGATTACATTTACAATTTCAACACAGGTCATTCACCCTAATTTGTGGGGCAGCATTTGCCTAATGGAGTTGTTCTTGTGATCATAAAGTTGTAGGTTTGAATGCCATACTAGTAAGAAGTATTTGGGTCTCCTGCAGTATCCTCTTCTCTGTTGTAACTGTCCTTGAGCAAGGCACCTTAACTCACTTTGATCCAGGGACTAACCTGGGACCAATCAGACCTCTTTTTGAGTCTTCATACCAATTTTCATGTTGATTTGTTACATTGTAAATCCATTTTCCCCTTATGAAATCCATGTTTGTCGGCCATGTTAAAAATATTAATATCCTAAATCTGATCTGACCCATTTTGAGAGCCTTCATACCAAATTTGGCACTTAGTTGAGTGCATGAATAAAATAAATAAATCCAACCCTTAAAAATTCTAACAAAAGGGTAACTCAACAGTACTCTGGTGGTTGACAAATAAGGGTGTAACATGATTTTTAATATTTTTTTAAAATTAAAAAACATTCCAATTCTTGAAAAAAAAGGATCACATTATATTGTTCAATGGCTGAAGTGTTTAGAGCTGTTGTCAATGGAATTTCACCTAATGTTTGCCATTTTTAGGAAAATCTGTCCTGCGGTGTGACATCACATTTCTGTAAGATACAATAAAATAATAATATTCTACACACACATCTCCCCATGCTCTTTCTACTATTGTTCCTTTAACCCCCACACTCAACACACTCTACCACCCACCCCCACACACCTATGCATCGTGCAGGGACACACTGTGATTTCACTGTTACTTGTAATAATTGTGTGAATGTGACAAATAAATCTCCTGGTATCCTTACGTACTTGCATGATTCATTAAAAAAACAAATATGAATTGAGTGACACATTGCATAAGCACGTCACACCTCAGGACAGGAAATCACACCACAGGACATTTACTGCATTGTGGCCATTTTAATCCTTATATATATATATAATATGTATATATACATGACTGACCTCGGAGCTCATGCTAGCTCGATAATGATGTAGTTTTTAATCTTAATGTGTTTTTATTTATTTTTAAAAAAATGTTCCTTCTATAAGAGCAGTCACACCACAGGACGCCATAAATTAACTGATGCCATAAATGAGCATTGCGTGACAGAAACATTGCAATATGTAGACATATTAACCCTATCCAGACCGGGGGGGGGCTAAAAGTGCCCGCACCAACTTTGATGTTGTGTAACTCTTGAATGACTAAAGCTATGACTACGAAACTTTGTGACTTTTCCTAAAATGAAGTTGGCTACAATGTGATACCAAAAGATTTGGTCGATCATTTTTGTTGTTGCCATGGCAACGGTTTTCTGACGGGTACACCTGCCCAAAAATCACTGATCTAAGTCTCATCATCATCACTTTTCATATATTGTTTTTTAAATTTTCATTAGCATCAGACACCCTTGTGGACATCTGAAGCGGTCTGATGTACATAATAACCAAAATTGATGTGCATTACCCAAGTTAGATGGAAAATACATTAAGGTGACATTTTGGGCAATAAAATCAGGAAATGATGTCATAATGACGTCATAATATCCAATAATGACACCAAACTGATGTCATTCATAGATCTTTGGCTGAAGATCATCCCCTCCAAGTTTGGTGGCCATACGCCATTCGGTTCCTAAGTTATGAGGGGGGGGTCAAAAGAGCCCCCCCCCCCCCCCCCCCCCCCCCACCCCCCCCCCCCCCACCCCCCCCCCCCCCCCCCCGGTCCCAGGTATGCCAAAAAAGCCCGGTCTGGATAGGGTTAAGAGGTGAATGGTCACCTTAAACTTCCACAGCACTCTCCAATAACTGAGGTACTGACTGGTTGGGGTCTTTAAAGGGACACTCCACCCATTTGCATTTGGCTTTCCATTGCTAGACACCCAGTCATACTTTTGAATGATCATGCAACACTCTCTCAATTCCCCCTGAGACGGGAGAAATCCGTATTCACCTCTTAACACTTCCTCCTACAATGATGCAAAAATCGTCATTTTGCATCATTGTAGGAGGAAGTGTAAGAGAGGTGGATTTCTGTTGAGACTACAAGCCTTTTTCCCACCCTTTCAACCCCGCCCATAGGAGGTTGGAACTAATGCGCTAACAGACCTATCACAGATCAGTGTGTTAGTGCTTTTGTTGCCTTTTCTCGGCCAAGAAGGCACAAAATTAGAAATGTATGCTTCTATTCTATTACATACTATATGACCCACTTTTAATACATATTCATGACTCCACCGGTGGAATCCCCCTTTAAGACCCTTGTAGTTGGCCTTGCAGCTGCCCGTCAACAAACCTGACTTACAGTATGTCTCATAAATGAGTACACTCCAGAGATGGGACCAAGTCACTAATTTGCAAGTCGCAAGTAAGTCTCAAGTCCTTCCAATCAAGTCCGAGTCAAGTCACAAGTTACGACACATTTGACCAAGTCAAGTCCAAGTCCAAGTCATGCCAAAGCCAAGTCAAGTCAAGTCCAAGTCCAAGTCGTGCCAAAGCCAAGTCAAGTCCAAGTCAAGTCTTATTTTTTCCAAGTCATTAACAAGTCACCTTGTATTCTATGTGCAATATTGACAATTACCTTTGGTCATAAATTCATTACCTCTCCACACTGCTTTGCATGTCCCCCTTCACCAGTCATGTCCCGAAAATCGACCATGGTATACTATGATTTCAGTTTTTTGAGCATGGTTCGGCATTGGTTTTTGGTTTTACTAGGTTTAACTATAAATTGAACCATGGTTTTACTCTGAAAACTAACCATGGTTTAACCATGGTTTATAATTATTCATTAAATTACTTTTATCTTTTATCCAACGCATATATTGGTGACAGTCCTTTGAGCAATATGGGGTTAGGTGCCTTGCTCAAGGGCACTTCAGTCATGGATGGAGATGTAGGAAGAGGTGGGTTTAAGGGTGGGATTCAAACCTGCAACTCTGTGATCTCCAGCCCAACTCCCTAACCATTACAGCACGGCTGCAGACAAGCTTTCATGTTTGTTTGGGTGACCATGCAACCCACAATTGATCATATATATATATTTTAGCATGGTTTTTGACTATGGTTGAAGGTAAATCATTTATTTTTTCTTTCTTTCATGCATTTTTTTCACACACAAAATGCAAAAATATATATATATTCATTGACTTGGAGCACAATTGCAAGTCATTGCAAGCTAAAACTGTCAAGTCGAGTCAAGTCTCAAGTCAATAGCGTACAAGTCGAGTCAAGTCACAAGTCACTCCTAATATTGGCAAGTCAAGTCTCAAGTCGAGTCATTTGTGACTCAAGTCACAAGTCAGTCCGAGTCACAAGTCACAAGTCCACATCTCTGGTACACTCCTCACATTTTTGCAGATTTTATCATTTCTTTTCATAGGACAACATTACAAAAATGTCACTGAAACAATGGTGTCACTTATTGTTGTGTCAAAGTGAAATTTCTTCAATGTTGTCCTATGAAAATATATACTTACAAATCTGCAAACATGTGAGGGGTGTAGGGTAGACTGAGTACAGTTGGGTACAGGGCACAGTTGAGACAAACCAAATATCTCTGGGTAACAACGTAACCCTGATCTAATTTTTGCTGTGGACATGCGCATCTATATCCTCTTTGATCATGGGAAATTTAAAACCAGCACAGAACGCAGATCCAAAGATATTGGGAAAATGCTGTTTTCGACAGGTCAGATTTACTTCAACAGGGTCCTTCAACAATAAATATCTAAAGGCCAGTAGTTTTCCTCTTGATATAAGTTACATGATTGCAAGCCATGACATGTGCTCTAAAAGCAGACATATTTCCTGACATCATAACAGTTAAAACCATTTTAAAATCTTTATCAATGTGTGATCTGGCCAGAAGGGGACAGTTTAGACGCTAGCCTGTAGTGCTAATTTCACTATGTAAAACCAATGTAAAGATGCTAACGGGTACAGTTGAGTACACTATTTTGCTATCGGCCATGCTATTAGCTCCCATGGCTATTACATCCCATTGATTAGAATGGTGTCTCAACTGTACTCTGCTATGTCTCAACTGTACCCCACCGTTTTTTAGCTAGGGTACAGTTGGAACAAAAGTGCACCTTTTTTGTTTGATTAATTACATAAAGATTAAACATCCTAGAGATATAATTCCTTGATTATATATTTGCCCACATCCTGAAAATATGTTCTGTCCAAAACAACTTTCTTTTTAGGACCTTTTAATAGTCTAATTTCTGCGTGGAAGGGGACAAAAATAAAAGTGTACCCAACTGTACTCAGTCTACTTATGAGACATACTGTCCATGTCACCACGCAGGATGCAATTTGTGTTACGAAATTGAACTTGTGGCTAATATTACTCTATTGTATTGTGTTTTTTTCACATATATATTTTTAACATAAAGTTAATATTTAGGCAAGCATGCCAAATGCATTATACATGTTTCAAAATGTTGTTGGTTTATTTTATAGCTGAATATATTCCAGGTTTTATTAATGTTACACTCACACTGCAGGACTTATAAACCTTTACATAAATCTGAACAAAAATGTTTCTTCTCATCTAAAACTAATATCAAACATAAAGTACCATATTTCTTCCATTTACATTTGTTTTTAAGAGGAAAAATAACAATTATGTAGGTTTTCAACCAATGTTACGTAAAATCAACCACCCAGTATCAGGTGTGCTTTATCTACTAAAACTCTGCGAAAAGCTGACTTCAGATAATGCCTCATTGTCAAGATGACTGCTTAAAATGACTGGCCATAAGATTACTTCGAATTGACAAGGAATAGAGGTGTTGGGTAGGCCTATGCTTTCACCATGCAATGTTGTTAGAATAGCTAAGGGATCTCAGGCAAGACTATTGTCCGGCAGTGGTAAAAAATACATGGAAACAGATCTGTCCTTCCACGCCAACACAGCGGTGGTCGGACGGTAGTGGCGCGGGAGACTGCTCTGTTCCGCACTACCTTTGGAAAATAAAATTCAAACAGAAAATTTGGACAGCAGCGCCAGCCGGTGTCACGTTGAAAAGAATGGCAAAGTAATAAACTAGCGTTGGCTGTGGGGGGGATTTCGAACAGGACTATTAGAGCATGCAGACGCTGTCAAAAGGGGACCTGCTCCAGGCGCGGAGTGGCCATCGGGAGATCGGGGACTTGTCCCGGTGGGCTGCGGCCGTGAAATGTAATAATGCAGCCGCCATGAATTTCAGACCGGCACTGAAATGTGTTTTAAAGGGACACTCAGTGGCGGACTTAGCAATTTGGGGGCCTAAGGCGAAGTTAGCTAGGGGGCCCATCGGCCCACCAGCCCACCGGCCCACCGGCCCACCGGCCCACCCAAGTGTGTACCCCCCCCTTGAAAAATAATAATAATAGCCTAATAGGCTTGCTTAGAGATGCTTAGCTCACAGCATCTTCTGTATCACAGATACACAATTCAAAAACTAAGCTCTCTACAACAGTCAGAAGACCTCTTGAACATAATGTGCTTCACTGTAAAACCTTATAAGTTGAGTTTACTTACAAAAACCCAGAAAAGTGGTTGCCCTAGAAAAACTAAGTAATTATGAATGATTAAACTTACAATCTTTTGTGACCTCAACTGTTGTATATACTCATTATATGTAAAAGTTTAAGTTAAATGTACTTAAGTCCAAATTGATTAAACCTACCTACCTAAACCATGATCCCGCCCCTCCATTCATCACCACAAAAGAGGTAGCTACCATGTTATTGTGACACCTCCCATTCCTCACCATGACTGAGACAACTGTGGCATGGAACCAGTCCATCACACTGCTCTCTTGTATTAATAGACCAAACTATCCATAACCACTGAGAAATTCAAGTTTCTGCAGTATGTGCAATATTATTACCATTAATTATTGTAATCTCCTGGATGATAGTATATTTAACCAGTGTTCATAGAATACTCTAGTTGAGCATAATTAGACAATCCTGAAATGTCAAGTAAGCAACACACCAAAAAGGATACCTGCTACCACAATACTCACTACCAACTAAATACCTAGCCAGCCAACAAACCAGTCCACCAGCCAACCAAAAGAGTCAGTTGTCAGCTAGCCAGCCAAAGAGCCGGCTAACCAACTAACACTCAGTTAGTCAGCCAACTAACCAACAAACAAGTCAGTTGTATGGCTAGCCAGCTAACAAACCAGCCATACAGTCAACCAAAAGAGTCAGTTAGCCAGCCAACCAGCTGGCCAACAAACAGTCAGTTGGTCGGTCAGTTAGCTCACTAACCAACAAGCCGGACAGAGAGCCAGCGAACCCGTCATTTAGGCAAGCAACTCAAGCATTGTGACAGTCTGAGTTTTTATAGAGGTGAAAGTTAACCATGTGACCAGAGTAATCAGGCATGTGGCAGCTGCAGGTAGTAATTCAATGAACTTGTAACAGTCCTATGTACTCAAGTGAGGGCAGGTACTAATTGACAGGTTGATTGGGCACTACCATTGTTCCTGGTTGATGGTAGGCAATGTCAATTATGTCATGCAGCATTTGACTTTCAATTGTGCAATGGCACTTCACAAGATAGCCTAATTTTACTAGGTGGCAATATTCTGATTTAAAATTGGATGCTGCAGCGTGGCCATATTGTCAGTTGAAATTTGAAACGATCTGTTAACATGAAACACACTGCAGGAATACATTCAACTGCCCACATCTGGGTAGAGGCCAGTTGGTGCAGCCTGAAGAAAAAGAGGCGGGGTCATAACCAAAACTTATGAATTTAATCCATTCAACTAAAACATATTCATCTGAACAACTATTTCCTCAAATAAGTTGTCAATACTCAGTATTCTTCAGAAATGCCATCAAACTTCTATTTTTTAGTGCATTTTACTTAGTCTTGGTAAGTACATTTGATGTCTGGGTTTACAGTGTTGGGCCAAGTTTTGCTTTAGACATTTAGACAGCATTCAATGTTGACATATTCAACATTGCAATCTTCACATGCACATCAATCAATTACACATGGGCATCAAAGCCTTCTCTCTCTCTCTCTCTCTCTCTCTCTCTCTCTCTCTCTCTCTCTCTCTCTCTCTCTCTCTCTCTCTCTCTCTCTACCCAGACCATTGCAGTGGCAAACACAGATCAAAGTTCAACGACACTGTGAGAAGGTGAAGTTTCCCTCCCCCTTCTCACTGGCTAAGTTAGCCTATTTTTAAAACTCACGAACGGTGTATTTATGAACATTTGTGTTTACTGAACTGTCGGGACTTTGGCGAGCGAAAATACACGCGCACACACTCGTACACGCGCACACTCGCACACCTGCGCTCGCAATGAAACACTTTCTCCGAACATTGTCATGGCCATGGGCGGAGGCGCGCACAGTCAATGGCAGGATTCCATCAGTGACTTTTGGGAGGGGAAATGTGTGGGGATTTTGTCATGTTTATTATTTGTGACGATTATGAATGTGTACTTGGGCAATCTGCGTTCTATGTGGTTATGTTTTGAGTATTGTGTTTAAACTGGCTGTTTTTGTTTGGCGATGGTCGGAAGGAATTGTGAGACCAATCGCGTAGGCTAGTCTAGTCATGCAGCGTTGAGTGAGTAATTGAATTAGTGAATAATTGGCTGGCCCTAGGAAATGGGTGTATTTAAGCCGTAGTCAAATCGTTGATGTGAGCGATTTTGATTGAGAAGCACCTGGTAACCAGTAGGAGGTGGCTTCGCGTAAAACTGCTGCATATCGGTGTAAGCAGAGCGTTGTGCTGTTAGACTTTGATGCTGCAGAAGTAATTTTGAAGACTGTCGTATTTTGTTTGCCAGAAGTGTCCTGTCCATGTGTGTTGATGCCCACGTGCACATTTATTTTCTAATGTCTGGTGAAAAGGTAAATAAAAAGGCCTAATTATTTTTGATACTTCCGACTTCGTGCCTCATCATCTCAACTCCGCTCGTTACGCACACATCCTTGACAGAGAGGTAGCAGTCGCTCCCTCACAGACACACATAAAAATAGACAGTAAGATTGCAGTGTATCATTTTGCCCAAATGCCACCACCGCCACACCAACTGCGTGTGCACATGACGTATTGGACGGCGAGCAGCAAGCATCTCAAACTGAATGGCTACAAAACAAAACACCACGGCGGGTGAATTCCAAACCAACCAACTGAGGCATAGTAGTAGCAAGTTCCAATTGCCATCACACACACAAGCGCGCGCGCACACACACACACACAATCAACGTGACTTACTATGAGTAGAGTGCGCTGTCTTTTGTCAATCACGTCGGCGTTTCTCCAGGCTGAACTTCCACATCACCTCCTGTTAGCATCCAGAACTAGCCAGCAATATCGCCACGTAACGCAGTTCATTATTAAAAACTCCAGCATATCTACTGGAGCTATGGCTGACATGTCAGCTAATTCTGCGATGTTCTAAATCTCGCCACACCGCATCAAGTTACAGAATGTTCCTTGAAAGCTGCATGCTTGTTTAAGCCTTTCCAAATTTCGACAGCATGTTTCTGAAATCATTTCAGAGAGATTGAGAAGGTTGTCTGATGATACCGATGCACCGTCTGCAAGCGCTTAAAGGCTGCGTCCTTTTCAATGGAATAACTTACTCGAGCCAATTCCAGTTCACATCTAGAGGAAAAGTAACGCCTTTTTGAAACAAAATATCTCACGAGGTATTATTCATTCAACAAAACTTGGGGTTATCAGTGCCGCGGCCATTCACAGATCCATCAGTGGGGATAGCCACAGTAGTTGACCTGCTAGTGCTACAGTGTAGGGCACCGTTTCCTTGTCGCTGTCCGATCCACGGAGATAGTCCAGGCTTCTAACATGTCATGTCGTGGGTTATCCAAAGTTACCGATGTTGGAGTTTTAAAACATTTACGCACAGTGTTATCCATATTCAGGAAAGCACAAAACTCGCATGTCTGTTCACCACCTAGAAATGTCAGTCACCTCGCTTGAGTCGCTTCCGTCTTCAGCGCGTTCGCGGAGGGACCCGCTGCGCATATATGGGCAGCAATGCGCACTCACAGTGCGTTCCGAATGCTCCGTAATTACGCATTGTGCGCATTTGAGCTGTGCAGATATGCGCAGGCATGTTGTGTGGGAACGTAGCGAATGTTTTGGAACTCGTCTCGCGCACATGGCATGCATGGATGGAATATTCCATTTTAACACGAAAGAGAGGGGTGTGCACGGGATCTGTATTTGTTTGTAATGTATTGTGTTGCTCTTATTTCCAATTTAAACATACAAAATTCATTATTTATGAAAATTACCATTTATTTGTGAATTACTGTCCAAAGGGGCCCCAATTACTATGTGAAATGTTCCGCTCCCAGTCAGATGGGGCCCCTAAATTTGGGGGACTAAGGCGGGGCCTAAGGCGGTTGCCTAGCAACGCCTCTATGCAAGAACCGCGCCTGGGGACACTGTGCAGGAAATGGTCAAAAAAGGTACTGCAACTATGCTGCTCATTGAAACTAGGCTCCCTATTGCTAAATTTCATCTTTACATGAAAGTATACTTAGTAATAAACACATATTTTCTAGTATGGTCCAATTACAGTCATTTTTGCAGCTAAAAATGGCTATTTTAGGAAATTCAAAATGGCGGACCATGGAGAAGATCCCCCTTTTCATGTATGAAAAACGCAATTTTTCCAGTTATAATGAATACTTAGAATTTGATGGTGGTGGTAAGTATTCATGACAAAGGTAACATTAGTGAGTGGGCAGCATGAATTCTGGAAATAAACAACTAAAAATCTCACACAGTGTCCCTTTAAGTCTCGACCAGCACTAGTTTTCAATTCTCTGCAATGATCCATTACAATGCCATTGACTAGCCGTTATATATACGGCGTACTAGACGGCAATACCTCACTGATGGTGTCAAACAGTAAATTGGCCACACCCCTTCTCTACTGATAATTTCCATACACCGTAGATCGCGGAAGTTTACTAGATCTTAGTGACACAGTTTCGTTTTCAGTATTTGAAGAACCTGTGCTATTTAGATTGGTTACCAAAGGATGGAAATATTAATAAGTTATGATTTATTTTCCGATTTCCACATGACTGTTACAGTTTACAGTCTGCCAGCCCAGATTCACTTGCTCTGTGGTTATTGACTTGGGTTACGAACAGACTCCACCAAGTGGTAAGGAAGAGAACTGCAGCTAACAGACGCAGTTTTGTTTTGATGGCATTGATTTGTTAGAACTACTGGTCCGGTATATCTCCTTATACTCGAAATAATATTATTATCATACATATATTTATATGTGGCACATTTAGGATGTAGCCTATGTAATGTCTGAAGAAATGAAACAAAATAATTACCACACAAGATTCTGATGTGACCAGTGCTGGGTGTGTAGACTAAACTGTGGATTAAAGTGGAGTGATTGCAAGAAACAAAGACATTTGCTGCAATGAAGACAGTGTTTAAAGGTAGGCCTACACCGTTTAATACATTTTGTTGACTTATGGTTGTGCTTTGAAGTAGCTAGGGTTGGCTTATTTGCTGTATGGTGGGTTTAATGCACAATGTAGACAGACTTTTTGTAAGCTATAGCCTACTCTTCTAAAAATCCCCACACTCAAAACTTTGTGCCCGTGCTCATCCTGTCTTCCTTAAACGATAAATAGGCCTACAAACTGTCAAAATGACAGTGGAGTGCACATTTGCATGGAACAGTAGCATGATGTATCCAAACCTGCAACTAGTTCTATTGCTTTGAACTGTGATGATGGCTGCAGTGGTGTAGTCTACTTTTTGAAGTGGGTATACTGTATATTTGAGCATTTTTTGATGTGGCTATACTGTATATATTTGTGCTATTCTAAATAATGGATCAATCAATTTTGAGTGGGTATACTGTAATCCCTGAAATTTTGAAATGGCTGCGTATAGGCCTACCTGCGTTTTACGTAGGACCTAGACTACACCACTGGCTGTGCATTTCATTAACCCCTTAAGGCGCGGCTTTATAAATTCATTGTTACCAGTATGGTAATGACCAAGTCGTGGTGCATTACTAAAGGGCTTGTGTTGTGTCATAGTATTGTATTGCTATGGTAGTTACATTTCAATGTCTATTACAGCGTGCCTCAGGAGGTACGGCGCGCATTAAGGGGCTACGGTGTAGGCTACAATCCTCCACTTCAGGTTGATATTTTGACAACACTAATGTCCACATGTAGTACGACTGCAGATTTCGTGGTTTTTGTGTTTTTGGTTAGGAAACCATGTTGTTCGCTTTGGGTTTTTTTTTTTTTTTAAAGGGCCGCCAAGGGGAAAATTCTCCCGGTAGGAAAAGTCCCCCCACTCCGCCCCTGGCCTGCTCGTCAATATTCCGAAAATGTCCCATTCATCCTACAGCCCTTAGTCTTACAGACTTTTTAGCCCATAATATGAAAAACTTTGTCCCGACAGTCCAATATTCCGACCAAAAGCTGCTTTAGATCCTGCATTGTCATCTCTGATATGCGCAGTGGTCATTCAGCTGTCTGTGACAAGTTAGGTTTAGGGAAAAGTTTTGTTCAAGGCACAAATTTAAAACCCAGATTACCAGAGCTTTTTCAGCATTTCGAGCGTTTTTTCGAGGCTTAGAGAAAGTGGAGTTCTATGTCTATGTGAACACCATGCTTATCAAAACACAGATTAGACTCTCATCTGTCATCAGAAAAAGTTAGTCTCTACCCCTTTACATTGTTTCATAATCAGCTGTTGAACAGAAGTGGAACTCGCCAAAATGCTGTCTTCTCGCCTAAAAACTGAGAAAACGTAATTTGAAGTAGAACGTTGCCGTGCAGGTGCAGAGTGGACTCTGAAATTACTTTTTAACATCGTCCCTCTTCTAGCTTTATGCTTTGCCTTATTGGGGCCAGCATCACGTGGATGTGACTGTGAAGGGGGGCAGGCAACCCAGCCTGCAGGCTGCAGGAGCAGTGATGGCAGCAGCAGGCAGTGTCTTGTCTGCAGATGGATTACTGTCATCATGTTTCTAATGCTATGTGATCGTGTCTGATATTGTTCAATGCATTTTCCTCTGATAAGGTACTGATCACATATTCAAAATAATTACATGAGCGGATTGGATGATGCTAGCTAGTCTGTCGCTAGCTGCATGCTTTCCTCTTTGAGGTGTTACCAGAGATCTTAGAGACAGAGATAAGTCATTCTAGTTCATTTCTGGTATCCACTATCTGTCGGGTGAACGCCCCTTTAGGAGACCTTCGGTTAGGAGACCTCTGGAGTCCTGAGGTTGAGAATAAATGGAGTTCCCTTAGCGCTGTAGATGGCGGTAGCACACTTCTCATGCAAACACCTCAAAAATAGAAGAAGGAGGAGGGGACAACTAGCCGCGCACGCCATCCTACGTACTTCCGCCAAAACACTTGGCTCCGCACTACGTCTGGTACCTGTCTTCTGTGGAGCGATGTTGATAGGATCGGTAGGATATTCGCCGGTGTTCTGACAAACGATTCTACATTTTCTACAATTCTACAATTTTATCCTACGGTAGGATGTTCTGTCAGACATGTCTGTTACAGTTTTTTTCAATCGCTAACAAGCTTTTGTCCAATCCTCAGCGACATTTGCAAAACTCTTAACACAGTTAACACACCAAGGGCTTTCCATGGCCATGCAGTTGACACATTAAATGCCTTTTTCACACAATTAGCAGTCAATGAATGCATTTCTAAAATGCTAACATTTCCTTTACACACAGGATAACCACAGCAACAAAACAGCGTATTTTTTATGGCTTATTTTCAAATGTTTTCACACAGTGTGTCAAAACTGGAAATGCAACATCCAAATCCTTATTTCAGTAAAAATGCCTTTGCATGACATTAGCAAGAGTACAGTAAACAGATTATTGATAAAAGTAGAAGAAAACCCTCAAATTTTAGTTGTTCGGTTTTGTTGACAGTTTTTGACAACAGTTTTTAGAGTAAAAAGTGGTCTCACAGTCACAGAATGAAAATGCTTTTGTAACCGTTGGAAAGAACTGTTTGTTTATGAGAAGAATATCTATAGGCCAAACAAAATCTTCATGATTCCCGTTCATGTGAAATTTCTGAATCATGTTTAGAAATTGTATATATCACTCTGTCAACACATCTACCGAAATTGGTATTACAGTTTTTTTCAATTGCTAACAAGCTTTTGTTCAATCCTCAGCGACATTTGCAAAACTCTTAACACAGTTAACACAGCAAGGGCTTTCCATGGCCATGCAGTTGACACATTACATGCCTTTTTCACACAATTAGTAGTCAATGAATGCATTTCTAAAATGTTAACGTTTCCTTTACACACAGGATAACCCCAGCAACAAAACAATGTATCTTTGATGGCTTATTTTCAAATGCTTTCACACAGTTTGTCAAAACTGGAAATACAACATCCAAATCCTTATTTCAGTAAAAATGCCTTTGCATGGCATTAGCAAGAGTACAGTAAACAGATTATTGATAAAAGTAGAAGAAAACCCTCCAATTTTAGTTGTTCGGTTCTATTGACAGTTTTTGACAACCGTTTTTACAGTAAAAAGTTGTCTCACAATCACAGAATGAAAATGCTTTTGTAACAGTTGGAAAGAACTGTTTGTTTATAAGAAGAATGTCTATAGACCTAACAAAATCTTCATAATTCACGTTCATGTAAAATTACCGAATCATGTTTAGAAATTGTATATATCACTCTGTCAACACATCTGGCGAAATTACGGTAAATACAGTAAACGTCTGAAGTCAATGCTGTCCATGAAGTCATGATTTGGATATGCATGAAAAGGTATTATAGATTAAATAATTTCAGGGCCGGTTCTAGTCCATTTGCCCTTGGGAAGCACCCCCGTTCCTTTTGTGGATTTTCAAAATTCGCATCTGCATATATACTGAGTGGCCATGAATACCATTGACAGCATTGTCAGTGTAAGGTGTACTGTATTGCTTTATGTATTTTGTGTGACATTCTAATTCTGTGTGGACTTTTAGGCTTATCCTCCCAAGACATTTGTGGGCCTAGGCAACCGTCTTGATTGTGCTTTTACGGTATGTATTTGTTTCATGATATTTTGTTTACTGTAAGTAACATTGCAAAACTTTGTTTGTTCTATCATGCTATAAACAGTATTTCTACTGTACGTTCTGTAGTCAATACTGGAATCATCTTGAATGTCAACAACACATGAGGTCAGAGTCCTGTTGCCTTTAGAAATTTAGTGCAAACAGTGAATTGCGTGATTTGAATGCATTCAATAGGCTACCTGTAAAACTGAAACATACAAGTCTATGTAGCTTCTGTAATGTTGACAATAGCCAGTGTTTTGAAGTCTTGCGTAATTTGATTGACTCAATGTACCTTGTGAAATGAAAACAAGTGTTATTGTTTGACAGACGTATTTAATTTTGAGCCATGTTTCTAGTGTTTTGGTAAAGTGAGTTTGTACAGAAAACGATGTGTTCTGTTTTGAAATGAGTACTTTGTGTATATTTAACAGTGTGTGCTTTTGAGAAGAAAATTAACTGTTTGGCCAATTGTGTTTGGTAGGTGGTAGTCTGTGTTAAGAGTTTAGAAAAAGTATCCATAGTATGGGTAAGTGCTTGTTAGCAATTGAAAAAAACTGTAATTACGGTAAATACAGTAAACGTCTGAAGTCAATGCAGTCCATGAAGTCATGATTTGGAAATATATGAAAAGGTATTATAGATTAAATAATTTCAGGGCTGGTTCTAGTCCATTTGCCCTTGGGAAGCCCTTAGGAACTAAAAATTCACATCCGTAAACATAGTGTCTTCAATTTGATCTAAGATCTACTGTGGTACCTGCATGTACTGAGTGGCCATGAATACCATTGACAGCATTGTCAGTGTAAGGTTTACTGTAATGCTTTATGTATTTTGTGTGACATTCTAATTCTGTGGGACTTTCAGGCTTTATCCTCCCAAGACATTTGGCACCCTATGCAACCGTCGTGTTTGTGCTTTGATATGTATTTTTTCATTATATTTTGTTCACTGTAAGTAACACTGCAAAACGTAATATGTTCTATCATACTATAAACAGTATTTCTACTGAATCTCCTGTAGTCAACAGTAAAAAATGCTTTGTACCGGAATCATCATGAATGTCAACAACACATGAGGTCAGAGTCCTGTTGCCTTTGGTAATTTAGTGTAAACAGTGAATTGCATGATTTGAATGCATGCAATAGGCTACCTGTAAAACTGAAACGTAAAAGTCTATGCAGCCTCTGTAATGTTGACAATAGCCAGTGTTTTGAAGTCTTGTGTAATTTGATTGACTCAATGTACCTTATGAAATGAACACAAGTGTTATTGTTTGACAGAAGTATTTCATTTTGAGCCATGTTTCTAGTGTTTTGGTAAAGTGAGTGTGTACAGAAAACAATATGTTCTATTTTGAAATGAAGACTTTGTGTACATTTAACAGTGTGAGCTTTTGAGAAGAAAATTAACTGTTTGGCCAATTGTGTTTGCTAGGTGGTAGTCTGTGTTAAGAGTTTAGAAAAAGTATCCATAGTATGGGTAAGTGCTTGTTAGCAATTGAAAAAAACTGTAAACGGTCCTACTGTACATCGCCATAGATAGACGTCAGACATGTTTGTTCAACAACTTATAAGTTAAATCCTGATTTTTCCGAAAATGTCCTTCCTGCTTCCTGCAATCGCGTCAGATCAAACAAAGTCCAGACCATGGCTACGTTCAGATCAGAAGGCAGTGACTCGATGACTCCCCTCCTACATGAACAGGTCTCTGATCAGACAGGTGAAGTTAGCTGATGAGGCGGTCGTTTCGAACGGCACTAACTAGTGCGCTGCCCTGCACATTTGATCTTACTGCGATTCCATGGCGGGAGTTATGTTCATCACGTTAGCGCTCAGCTTACGCATGCTATTTGAACAGTGAATGACCGCCAGGCGGCGGAATCGTAAAATAGGCTATAAATAGATCTAGCGACGGCATATTTAGATACTACAATGTTGATTTATCGCTTCAATTCTAAACATCTGCACCCAATCTGTACCCAACTTGAGCACACTCTTTTGCATTGGGTGGGCGGGGTTTGAAGTCTCTTTATTACTCCACCCTCTTTGGTGTTACGTTCTGCCTCTATGGGTGAATCTCATCAGTGGCCTACTAGTCTGATCAAATAATCTGCTTACCCCCTATCTTTTTGATGATACAGTAAGCTGATCATACTATATAGACATATAAAAAAGTAACTGTAGACTGTTTTTTTGTTTTTGTTGTTGTAGCGATTTTGAGCCAACTAGCGATAGCTAACTTTCTATCAGCTGATTTAACCTCACCAGTTAGGTCAGTCAATCTAGCTCTAAAAAGGCCCAAACCCGGGATAAATTGCAATAGTAATCGTTCCTACTTTAAAGTGATCCTTAAACCCCCTTGTATCACATATTAAAAATCTTAAATTTTAAAAATTTAGTGGAACATGCTTTTTTTCAAGGTCAAAGTTGACAGATTTCCCATTCATTTCTCCATAGGGAGACAATATAGGAGATACAAGGTGAATAGGGTAAAATTTCAAACTATGACATATTCATTTGAAACTTTCACAGTTGGTAACTCACATTCAGGCAAACAATTTTTGTATTGCAAGTTTTCTGAAATATGATGATGAAATATGCAAATGAGGTAATATGTACTGAAATATGCGATACAATCTGTGGTAGCAGATCAAGCATAAAACAAATTGCAATAGTAATGGTCCATACATCATATTGATCCTTCAACCCCTCTGCATCACATATTAAAAATCTACTTTCATCAATTCAGTGGAACATACTTTTCCCAAGGTCAAAAGTATCCGATTTTACCCACTGAATGGCACAATGCATTGGAAATCTGCAATTTCTGACCAACAAAAAAGTATGAGGTAGATTTTTCATATGTGATATAGGGTGGATAAAGTATCAGTAAAAAGTGTGAATCATTATTTTTGCAATTTGTTTTGTGTTTTGCCCTTTGTTGCATAATTTGTCACATATTTATGTAGTAAGATGTGATCTCATTTGCACATTTAATCATTATATTTCAGACAACTTGCAATAGAAAAAATAGTTGTCTTTGCTTGAGTAAATTACTGTGAAAGTTTCAAAATGATATCTCATTGTTCAACACATTGACTCACAAGTGACGTAAAATTACATTTTTGCCTCCCATGCGTTAGCTCCGCAAAACGTAAAATTACGTTTTTAAATTGTTTTTAATGGATTCTGAATCTACACATTCTAATGCACATTCTGTGTGATTTTCGTAATAATGTGATGAACAGAACTGACATAGATCATGAAAACACCTACAAAGTCAAAACTCCTACAAAGTCAAGATATGGATATTTCATCATCTGTACATTTTATTACACACAGTATTTGAGTTTTATTATAGCGAATCAAACCACTTCCTGATCACGTCACGTCACGTGATCGGAAGCTACTGGAGTTGTTCTTCGGGCGTGAAAATGCATTTATACCCGCAATTTAAACTCGGAGAGTCAAAGAGCACACTCGTGACAAAAAAGGCTTTATCTCAGTTTGAATGTTGAAAAACACTATTTTTACCTAAACCAGTGATCGCTTAAAGTGGAATAACTTCGGAATGGAATAAGCTAGAAACAAGCTGTAAAAATATACAGACAGCTGAGTTTTTGGGCTTTCGAATAAGCCCTGACATGTGTCTGTGGGTTGAAGACAAAATATTCGGTGGCTGTTCAAAAAATGACAAAAAAATGATGAAATTGGCTGGGAGTCTACAGCTAAAATTCCCCAAAAAAACGCTGGTATTGAATGTTTAAAAATTTAGCATATTCCCCAAGTATCTCATATTTTCTCTCTATGAGAATATGAATGGGAAATCTCCAAGTTTAACCTTGAAAAAAGGTATATTCCACTAAATATAAAGCTGCAGATTTTTAATATATTATTTACACATATCTAGGGATTACAAAAAAACATGGAATGATTACTATTGCAATTTGTCCCGGGTCAAACGCTAGATTGACTGGTCTAAGTCACTACACTACTGTTCTACACTTTCTTGTTAGATGATCTTTTGTGAGCATCATCCTGATACTTAGTAGGCTGATCACATATCCAAAATGAAACGGCTGCAGATCATCTCCGATTGAGCATGTTGATAGCAAGCTAACTGGCCATCATTATTGTGGGTAGGGATGAGATTTCTCCTGGACACATTTAGTCCTGTGCCCTCAGTGCTCATCCTCAAGGACACTTCTGCCACCTAGTGGCACTTACAGGATTGGTTCCGACATGGGTAAAGGTCTGACATTTTTACACAGCACAGGAGAGATGACAACCAAGGCGTAGCTGTAAAAACACGTAATTGACGGTGGAACTCGTCAAAGGCACATTGCGTCACAATTGGAAAAGATGGTGGACTTAGTCAATGGCAGACCATGTTAGGCTCAGGGGTGGTTTTGGTAAGGGCACAGACCGAATCAGACGGCATCTATGTGCTCGTTGCAGCGCATGCAGTTGATCTACTTGGCACCGGGAGAAAAAATGGGAATTTTTCGGAATATTGACGCGTTGGACCAAAGAGGCGTCGGACAAATGTCATGCTACTGTCAAAAGGCAGAGTAGAACACACTGCCTGATACTAGGCAGAAAGACAGCCATCTTATTGCTGCCGTCCCGTCACGCTCTAGAGTAACACTACTTAGCATCTGCACTTGTGTCTGCCAAATGCAATGTAATGTAATGCAATGTATTATCTGCCCTGGCATGTGTAAGAAGCGCTAAGTTGTGTGTATTTTTTTTATTATTATTATTATTTAAAAAATATATATTTGTATGTTTTTTATCCTATTTATCTATTTATTTATTTATTTTCAGGCCTCATGACCTTGGCCTAAAAATTACCTTAAAATGACCAGGAATTGTGGCGGTTAATTTATGTTTTGGCCATGTAAAATTTAAATGATAATATTTTGTGAATTAGATTAGAATTATCACTGACATCACTCTGAATATGGTCATTGTGGATTCTCCTCATTTTTACACATCATACTGAACCCAATAATATTAAACTCTGACTCTTAGGCTGTTCTGAAGAATCTGGATATGGAGCAAAATGTGTTTGTTTCACAAGAAAGGCTTTACTTTCTGAGAGAGCTGAGATCCTTCATTAGCCCTTTTCCATCCAAAAGCTCTAATGTCTGCAAAAGAGTCCTTCAGATGTCCTACCAGTCTGATATGGCCATTGTGCTCTCATACAGTAATAGCCATTCAAATTTTCCCTCACAGCCTCTTGGCAGGCTCCCGGCAGGCTTAATTGTTATTGAAATTGAGTCTACGCCTTGCAATGACGTTGCCGAACTTGCATGTAGTGTCTTTTGGCCACGGGGAGGCGCAGTGAATTATCAGGTGTCATGGGGGAGAGTGGGGACGGTTGCAACACATTATCTTTCCTTGTATATCTCAGAGACTATTAGAAAGGCAAAATGTATATATNTTCTGCACTGAAATCTGCAGTGTTGCAACTGCCACATGTTGCATCCGTCCCCACTCTCCCCTAATAAGAGTGCTTTACAGTGCATTTATACCAGACATTTGCTTTTGGTTCACGTGTCCCTTTCACACAACACGATCAGAGTTAACATTCTAACAGAGTTAACATTCACTCTACCCATGTTTTAAGTGCACCCATGGGAATGAATAAGGATGAACAAAATATGTGATTGTCTGTATAACAATAAATGTAATGGCAGATGGATGCCAATACGTGAGGCAGATTCTGTGTTTATTAATTTATTTTGTGAGAAGGTGTATAAACACTTGGTGTTGGAACTATCTGTGCATCGCGAGGCACGGAGAGACTTTTGAACCCGAAGTAAAAACTGACTTTGCTTTCTTCAAATCCCAGCGTCATTAGGCCTATGTACCTCAGACCATAGTTTAAGAAATGAACCGATTATTTAACACAATAAAACTTTCCGCAGTCATTTACTTTGGTTGTATATGATGTAGGCCTAGGCTAATAGCCTATTTTCCAAAGAGGTTTTATTACAGATTCTATGCATTGTCAGTTTTTAGATCTTGTATTACATTTAAAGCATAGGGCGGTGTCTTTTCGTAAGTTCTCCGAAATAAAACCCCATTCATTTTCAATGGGGTTTCATTTCTGGTGATTTAGAATTAAACTGGTGAGTTAGCGCCAAAACGTGGCATGGAAATCTACAGGGTATATTGAAGAGTGAAGTGTGGGACACCAGGTCAGCAAACAAGAACAGCTGACAGCAAAGCATCAAGGATATCTGGCCTTCCATTACTCCCATGCACTGTGTCTGCCATTGACTTCAATGTTAAACGCATCATGGCCGTTATTAAGACAGAGAGAGTCCTAACCAAGTATTGAACATTGCATGTTATGTAGAAAGTACAAAATTTCAACTGATTTGATGTGCACTGATGTGAAACGAATTTTGATGAAGAAAATTGTGATTTTATTACAATATTCTAATGATGCGAATTCCCCAATTCATGGGTTTTTTGAGCTGGAAGACCAAAATATGTAAAAATAAACAATTTAATGATTGGAATAGTTAAAAAAAAACTGGGCCATGAATCTATAATCCATGACAGTTTAACATTATTGATGGAATTATGGAAATCATCAACTTTTTCTGCTATTATAATAAAGTGGCCTGGAGCTGTATATGTAGTAAAGTGCACATCACACTTCTATTATAAATGGTGAATTTGTACTGTAACAGGCACTTGATAAAGCTCATATATTATAGACCTCATATATAGAGATAAAATGTTAATACTTCTTAGGCCTATTCGTATTGTATTGGTATTGGTTTCAATTAAATAATAAATATAATTGGATTTGTATTGGTTCCTAATAAGCTGAAACTGGAAACGGGATGTTAGAATGCGTGAAAATGCAGGAAATTACATTTAAGAAATACAACATTTTCGGTGGGAAAACCCCCAGACCCCCTGCCAAAATAAACTGTCCCATATTTAATTCATTGATGGTTGGCAATGAATGAATGAAGTCAAGGAAATTTTGCATTATCAGTATTGCATTGCTTTCTACATATTCAACACACTTAAAACGTGATAGTACTGAACACTAATCCTCTGCTTTACGTTTTTTTTTGCGATGATGTTACTAATGCGGCCCGCTTGAGGTCCACATGGGTTGTATGCGGCCCCCGGACCAAAATGAGTTTGACACCCCTGCTTTAAGGTAATAGTCAATTCAAGGGCCCAGTAACAGCCATCTAGAAAATTAGGCATTTCCTGAAATCAGTTTTAGAAGATTTTTAATATGTTGTTAAGAACATGTAGCCTACATCTGATACAATTGTGCAAACCAGAGGAACGATTTGTTAGGATTTTTGAGGGCTTGAATCAAAAATGCACCTGACTAACTTTTATCTTAGAGTGATTGATTTTCATGAAAATCTGCACTTAGCCTTTGAACTATTATACAAGAATACAGAAATACAATAACATGAATCACCTAAAAAAGCAAGATGTCAATGCATAAAACTGCTTTAATATAAAATATTATAACGTACAACTATACAATTTGAACCACAGAGAGAGGTGCTCTACTCCATCTGACTACTCCATGATCCCTGTAATGCTCTGTAATGACTGTATAGGCTATTTTTGTTGGCTAGCTATGAAGTTATATTTCATATATATTCTTTATAAATTGGCAGTGAGGCTTAGAGATTTAAAACTGTTGCCCATACTGAATACTACATACCGTTGTGCTCAAAATAATAGCAGTGCCTTTACGAAAATGAGTACATGTCAAAATTCTCCACTAAACTGTACTTTAATCAGCAGAAATGCATTGGGGATACTGCACATACATTGCACATTTTATTTCAAAGCAAGAAAGTTGGGAACAATAATTGTGGAATGTTGTACAATTAACCTGGGCTGCAATACCTGTTGACCAATGGCACACTTTGGCCGACTCCATGCACCACATATGCGAGTAATTACGTATCAGAAACAATGGTTATGCAACAAAATATTACTTTAGCCTCAGCAAATTTGAATTTTCAAGAATTTTGTTGGTTTTTGAAAGAATATGTTTGAGTTTCCAAAGACAGATGTCAACACTGCTATTTTTATGAACATGCATTTCTTCACTTTCTGTAAAATATTATAATATTGAATTATTTTTTCCCATTTTCTTGCTTTGAAATAGAATGTGCAGTGTCCCCAATGCATTTCTGCTCATGAAAGTACAATTTATTTGAGGAATCTTGACATTTACTCACTTTTGTAAAGGCACTGCTATTATTCTGAGCACAATTGTAATTATACTGGAGCTATTATGGCACAGACATTTACTGTTACATGGAGTGATGCATAAATGCCTTTCTTTATCTAACAACAGATCAATGGATTTTTTGAAACAGTTGAATGACTACTTACATTGCCATGGTGATGCTGGCTACAGAGAAGTCCTGTCTTGTACGGTATCTGCTGTATTAAAAATAAGCAGAAGAAAACATGTCTGATGTAGACCTATTTCTATTGAAACAACAGTATAGTAATTAAGTTACACTAGTCGTGTGATTAAAAAAGCAATTATCATTGCAAAACACAAACTCTTGAGTACTGTTAACTGATAATTACCAGCAATAGGCAACTGTTGCTCACGGGTCTTCGTTGGGCTCTCCTGCTCAGTACTCTGGACAGCTGAAGTGACAAGGGCATGACAAGAGGGTGACACCTGCAGATATTTATAGAGGAAAAACAGAAAGTAAAAGTACATTTGCACATCAGCCTTTGTTCAACCATGGGTCTACGTGTACGTGTTACCTGACCACACATTATATAGGAAGCTCCCCTCCCCTCCCTTTTTGGCGGCAACCTTCTTGTGTACCTCAGCAGTTTTATCATCCTGCTAGAGCCCCCAAACTCAATCAGCGGCTCTATTTGTGGCCCTCGAGTAATTTTGAAACAGTAAAAAAAAAAAAGTTTCTCCCTCTTTGCCAGTCACTGCAGGCTCCGGACAGAAGCACCTACAAGGGTGTCATTAGAGGTTGTGAGGTAGACTGCAAGGGAAGGACTGTTTCAGAGCCTGTAAATAAATTATTCACAAAGGTCCACATTTGATTGCAAACAGTGTGTTAGGACTTCGAATTGGTTTAGCAGTTAGTTGCCAACACAAATGAAGGCAAACTGTGTTTGAGTTCTGCTGGCAGCTAACTAGTGGTAGCCAACTTAAAACGAATTGCTTGATAAACTTTTCACAGTTTTTAACAGTCCCCAAATAGTTCGTTTGGAATGCTAAGACCCTTACAAGACTACAAAACAAAGTTATGAGCAACTTGATGATTTATTATTGGCTGTTGCATTTAATCAACATTGCATCAAATGTGCCATGTGTCCTCTTCTTTGTTGGGTCCATTATTGCATCTGATTCTCATTATGCATGTGATAGTCCCAGAACCAAGAGGGTTTTATTTATGTGGTTGAGCCCAAAAGGTTTGACGGGTGTTTCTGATTCAGAAAATTGTGAGGAATTCAAAAATGCAAGTCTTACAAAACCATATGTAGGCAAAAATGTACAATATTCATCTGAAGTCGGGTATCTTTTCATATTAATTTCTGCGATATCTAGCAGCATTTTACCAAATCCATATAAACCTAGGTAAATGGCACTAAAGTGGTGTTTCTAACTTAATTTTGTGGTGCTGATTCCAAATATGTGACTTATTTTGTCCTAAAACAGTGTTCTGACCCCCTAATTTGCATTTCAAGATGGCCGCCAGACTGTGCACAGATACATAAGCATTCAAAAAATCATTCCCAATCAACGCTGAAAACGGGGGTGAGCATGCACCACTTAAGGATTAAAATTGTGACTTTTTGTCAATCTTTAGGTTAAAAAAGTGTACAGACTTCCACCTTAGAACTTTCACCCTCAAATGACAGCCATTTATAATGTTGTACCTGTGTCTATGGTAAGGTAACTGAAATTGACAATATACTGTAAATGAACGCATATGCAGCATTGCAGTCTGAAGGCCGGCCATCTTGGAATACAAATTAGGGGGTCAAAACAATGTTTTATGGTAAAATATGAAAAGATTTGAGATCAGCATTGCAAACTTATATACACATGATAATTTAATTACAATTTGCCCAAGTTTATATGGATTTTAGGCACATGCTGCTTTAAATGACCCAGAAACAAAGCTGAACACAGTGGGGAGCATGCGCCACTAAAGGGTTAAAATTCTGAATTTATGTCAATCATAGGTTAAAAAAGTGTACAGACTTAAATCCTGGGATTTTCACCCTCGGATGACATCCATTTATAATGCTGTACCTGTGTTTATGGTAAAGCAACTGGAATCTGGTGGCCATCTTGAAATGCAAATTAGAGGGTCAGAACACTGCTTTAGGACAAAATAAGTCACATATTTGGAATCAGCATCACCAAATTAAGTAAAAAAAAAAAAACCCTTTTCAGTGCCATTTACCTAGTTCTACGTGGATTTCGTAAAATGCTGCTAGATATCGCTCCAAAAAAAGCTGAAAAAGAATATGAGAAGGTCTTCAGATGAATATTGTAAATTTTACCTACCTATGGTTTTGTAAGACTTGCATTTTTGAATTCCTCACAATTTTCTGAATCAGAAACACCCATCAAACCTTTTGGGCTCAACCACATAAATAAAACCCTCTGGGCTCTTGGACTATTAGTAGCTGAATAAACAAAGTCATAATAAGCAACATTTGTTTGAAAAGTGTTATCTTCAGGCTTATTGGTTTTCTCACTAAGAAATAAATCTTTATGAATGTAGTCTGCAAATATAGGCTAACAGATAATCTTATGTCATTTAAAAAAAATACTGAAGGGTGGGTGGCAATGAGAGCAAGGCAGGCACCTCACCCCACAGTGCTCCATAAAAATGCAGGCCTTCATGAGAGAAATGTTCTCCCATCCTGACACTGGAAACTAAATATCTGCTGTGGGTGTGAGTGCGTGTGTTTTTTGCTTACAAAGGCCTTATCATTATTTATTTATTGTATTTTTTATTGTATTTTATTTTTTTTAATTTATTTATTCATTTATTTTTTTGAGGTGGGGGGGGGGGGGGGGGGGGGGGGGGGGGTGTTGGCCCGGCCCTTTATTGGGAGGAATTTTGAAAAACCGGCCCTCTGGGATTTTTAATTGAGTACCCCTGTGCTAGAGACATACTGTTCCATGAGATTGGGCAGAGGTGATGCAGCAGTGGGTTTTCCATTATTGAAGATTTTCACTGTAAATCAGTGGTTTCCAAACTTTTTCTGCTGCGACCCCATTTTGGGCATACTTCTATACTTCTCTCTGTAACCACCCACAGCCCCCTTGGGGTCCCAAACCCCAGTTTGGGAACCACTGTTGTACATGGGTTTGTTATGGTTGTGTTTCAATGTGTAATAACCAACAAGCATAGCCTACACTTGAGCATCTGGAATTAGTGAAGTGCAGTAAAATAGGAGACTGGATGAGACTATTTTGCTAAATAGCATGTAAGTGAGTACAACCCTCACATTTTTGCAGATCTCTGAGTCGCGTATATCTTTTCCTAGGAGAGCATTAAAGAAATTTCGCTTTGACAGAATGATTAGTGACCTTTTATCAACATATATAACGGCTTAAATTTCTTGTTCACTCAGAAAAAATCAAAATACAGCCATTGTTTGAATCTTGCCCACAAAAGTGAGTTCACTCCGGATTAGGCTAGGCCTACTCTTCACCAAGTGAATTGGTAGCTACGTTTGCAACTATGCTTTTCACTTACTGTATGCATGATTGATCTACTGTTAGACTAACCTACGATCTATAGTGCAAGAAATTAGAAATATTCTGGTCATATGTGCTGTTATACTGTATCTCACAGGTGGCCTTTCAGCTCAGCACTGCAAGCCTGCAGATTTCCTGTCAGTTAACAATGCTGAACCACACTGAGATGACAGGAAGGTGACGATCACGCCCAAGTTTCTTCCTACAGATAGATCTGTAAGGCATGTCCCTTCAAGACTTTTTATTACATGAAATTACCAAACGTGAGTATAGAAACAGGGAACTAAATATAAGTTGTGGTATTAAACTGCAATTGTGAAGTTTGCAACTATGCTTTTCACTTATTATGCATCATATATGCTTATTATGAAATATTCTGGTCATGCGTGCTGTGCACCACTGTTGTCTTTTATATTTCACAGGTGCCCTTTCAGCTCAGCACTGCAAGCTTGCAGACTTCCTGTCAGCTAGTGATACTGAACCACATTAAGCTGACAGGAAGGTGACTATCACAATGCTGCTAGATATCGCTCCAAAGCAAAGCTGAAAATGAATATGAGAAGGTACCCGACTTCGGATTAATATTGTTAATTTTTGCCTACCTACGGTTTTGTAAGACTTTGTAAGCATTTTTGAATTCCTCACAATTTTCTGAATCAGAAACATTCATCAAACCTTTTGGGCTCAACCACATAAATAAAACCCTCTTGGCTCTTGGACTATGAGAGCTGCATAAACAAAGTCATAATAAGCAACATTTGTTTGAAAAGTTTTATCTTCAGGCTTATCGGTTTCCTCACTAAGAAAGAAATCTTTATGAATGTAGTCTGCAAATATAGGCTAACAGATAATCTTATGTCATTAAAAAAAATGGTGGGTGGCAATGAGAGCAAGGCAGGCACCTCACCCCACAGTGCTCCAGAAAAATGCAGGCCCTTTATAAGAGAAATGTTCTCCCATCCTGTCACTGGAAACTAAATATCTGCTGTGGGTGTGAGTGCATGTGTTTACAAAGGCCTTATCATTTTTTATTTATTTATTTTTTATTGTATTTTATTTTTTTAATTTATTTATTCATTTATTTTTTTGAGGTGGGGGGGGGGGGGGTGTTGGCCCGGCCCTTTATTGGGAGGAATTTTGAAAAACCGGCCCTCTGGGATTTTTAATTGAGTACCCCTGTGCTAGAGACATACTGTTCCATGAGATTGGGCAGAGGTGATGCAGCAGTGGGTTTTCCATTATTGAAGATTTTCACTGTAAATCAGTGGTTTCCAAACTTTTTCTGCTGCGACCCCATTTTGGGCATACTTCTATACTTCTCTCTGTAACCACCCACAGCCCCCTTGGGGTCCCAAACCCCAGTTTGGGAAACACGGCTGTACATGGGTTTGTTATGGTTGTGTTTCAATGTGTAATAACCAACAAGCATAGCCTACACTTGAGCATCTGGAATTAGTGAAGTGCAATAAAATAGGAGACAGGATGAGACTACTTTGCTAAATATCACGTAAGTGAGTACACCCCTCCCATTTTTGCAGATTTTTGAGTATATCTTTTCATAGGAGAGCATTAAAGAAATTTCACTTTGACACAATGATTAGTGACCTTTTAGCAACATATAACGGCTTAAATTTCGTGTTCACTCGAAAAAAATCAAAATACAGCCATTAATGTTTGAACATTGCCCACAAAAGTGAGTACACTCCAGATTAGGCTAGGCCTACTCTTCACCAAGTGAATTTGTAGCTACGTTTGCAACTATGCTTTTCACTTACTGTATGCATGATTGATCTACTGTTAGACTAACCTACGATCTATAGTGCAAGAAATTAGAAATATTCTGGTCATATGTGCTGTTATACTGTATCTCACAGGTGGCCTTTCAGCTCAGCACTGCAAGCCTGCAGATTTCCTGTCAGTTAACAATGCTGAACCACACTGAGATGACAGGAAGGTGACGATCACGCCCAAGTTTCTTCCTACAGATAGATCTGTAAGGCATGTCCCTTCAAGACTTTTTATTACATGAAATTACCAAACGTGAGTATAGAAACAGGGAACTAAATATAAGTTGTGGTATTAAACTGCAATTGTGAAGTTTGCAACTATGCTTTTCACTTATTATGCATCATATATGCTTATTATGAAATATTCTGGTCATGCGTGCTGTGCACCACTGTTGTCTTTTATATTTCACAGGTGCCCTTTCAGCTCAGCACTGCAAGCTTGCAGACTTCCTGTCAGCTAGTGATACTGAACCACATTAAGCTGACAGGAAGGTGACTATCACGCCCAAGTTTCATCCTACAGTTTTCTATTTTGTTAACTACCACAAGAGCTGAGGAAGGCAATTTGGTTACTAACTATACAAAGTCATGACAAGATCAGTGTGGTCCTTAAATAAGAACCCTCTCAAACAAAGTTTGAGCAGTGCATAATTCTTTTTCAAGCCTCTTATCAACGAGAGAATTGAGTACTGTTACATCCCACGTACAATGTACATTTCGATACATGATCAAATAAATATCATCTCCCCATTCTTTCTGGGTCTGATGCTTCTAGAATGGTGCCTTCCAAGTGCAAAGTTCTATGTGATTGTCTTCATCGGTAATAGATTAAGTACCTACAGGAATAGCCATACAACTACTGACAAGAGTAACTGACAACTGTGATGCAGAACACAGGCTTCAGCCATTTTCTAAGTATGTGGCGATGAATAGCCTACAATTTAATGAAATTATGCTATTGCACTCCAGACTGAGTGAAACATGGATAGAGTGCTGCTGCACTCAAATTCACATCACACATGCTTCAGCCATTTTTGAAGTACTGCATTCGGCTATGAGTAGGCTAGAAGCTCCTCAAGTAGCCTACAATTGAACTGAAGATACGTGGTGCTCCAAACTGACTGACACATCAAACATGGACAGAGGGCTGCTGCTGTCAACAAAAGTGTGCCAACTCGTTACCTCTTCACTAGTTCCACGGGTTCTACCCTCTCTGGCCAAACCCCTCAAGCAAGGACCCTAGTCTTAGGCTACATGGGAAATGAAGAAACCTATCGCATGACAGAGAAAATGAAAGTGCTTATCATCCCATAATTCCTCCATCCTCGATTCCTAATGTCTGCATTTGAAACAACCGGAAAATGTAAAAAAAAAAAAAAAAACCATCCCCAGTGGCATACAGTAGTGTGTGTGTGTGTGTGTGTGTGTGTGTGTGTGTGTGTGTGTGTGTGTGTGTGTGTGTGTGTGTGTGTGTGTGTGTGTGTGTGTGTGTGTGTGTGTGTGTGTGTGTGTGTGTGTGTGTGTGTGTGGACACAGCAATAATACTCTTTACCTGAAGTGTCAACAATTTTAGACACTGACAATGTGTATGAACATTATGACTGAGAGCATGATATTCTTTATTTCATATAAAATTGTGTAGGCCTATTTATTGAACACGTTTGTTATCAACTAATATTGTCAAAAGCAGCGGTGGCTTTTAGAGAAGATTTCTGCCATAAAACAATAATACAGAACACACTGCAGCTTATGGGGCCTCCTGGGTGTCCTCAGTCATAAACTTCATTTGCTCTGCTCATCAGGCTGATCTGCGGAGGACAGACATATAGAGACAGACATGTAAAGAGACAGACATGTAAAGAGACAGACAGACGGTCAGAGATATAGAGATATAGACAGACAGATATAGACAGACATGTAGGAATATAGACAGACAGACTGACATATAGAGATACCAACAGATAGAAAGACAGACAGAGATGCATGCGTACATACAGACAGATAGACGGCAGTGGAGTAGTCTACGTAGAACGCGGGTATACGGAGTATACCCACTTCTAAATTTCAGGGATTTCAGTATACCCACTTAAAATTGATTGATCCATTGTTTTGAATAGCACAAATATATACAGTATACCCACTTCAAAAAATGCTCAAATATACAGTATAGAGTATACCCGCCATAAAAAGTAGACTACAGCACTGACAGACGGGTATTAGTAGAAATATAGAGAGATAGACAGGTCAACAGATAGAGCTGTCCACAAGAGACTGTAAGTCAAGGGGACGGTAGCTCTGATACACAAACTAAAGGCTTAACTACAACTGTTTCTATCTAACCTTCAGTAACACTGCACGTCTTGTGTCAATGTATTGTTGATATCCACAAGGATGTGCTGTGTGTGTGGTTTGTGTGTTTGTGTTAGTGTAGCCTCTTTGTGCAGATGGGCCCTGCTGTGGACCTTTTCACTCTTTGCTGAAAACACTCAACTACATCATCACAACATAGCTATGACATTACAGAGAACCTTACAGGTGCACTGTGCAGGATGGTGGCCAGAGTGAGTATTGCAACTTTGCCACTCATTGTAAATGTGCTGCGTATTGCCAACGTTGATCTTTCCATGACTATTTACTAAGGAATAAAGAATCAAAGTACAGTACGTTACACTTATGGTTAAAAATGTCTATTTCTAGATATTGAAAATGGCTGACATGGAGAAGATCCACCTTTCCATATATGAAAAGTGCAATTTTCCCAAGTCATAATGAATACTTAGAATTTGATGGTAGTGGTAAGTATTTGTGCAAATAGTAACATTTGTGAATGGGCAGCATGAATTCTGGAAATAAATAACTAAAATATTACACAGTGCACAATTAAGTAACAGATTAAGACTTAGTCATTACAATTTTGGTGACAATAAAGTGAAAGCGAAAAGGTGAAATTGAAAGCCCATTGGGAAATTCCAACTCCCATCGTCATTGTGGCAGCACTCCACAGCACACAAGTGAACACTGCACACAACGAAATTGCATTTATGCCTAACCAGTGCAAGGGGGCAGCCCTCAATGGCGCTCCTAGGGAGCAGTGCGGCGGGACGGTACCATGCTCAGGGTATTTCAGTCATAGAGGAGGATGGGGGAGATCACGGGTTCATTACTCCCCCACCCACCTGGCGGGTCGGGAGTCAAACCGGTAACCTTCGGGCTACAAGTCTGATGCCCTAACCGCTTACCCATGACTGCCCAATAAGGTTATGACACAGGCGAAGGGGTTAAATTGCACATCTGGAATTAGTGAAGTGCAGTAAAATAGGAGACTGGATGAGACTATTTTGCTAATAAACACAGTAATTTCCTATGGGATTAATAAAAGGTACTTTACTATACTCTACTCTAAACAGGAAACAGTATGGGCCACATTACCAGCTGTTCCAGTGTGCTGGGCCTTTCCTGATTGGCTGCCTCTCTGGTGTCACTCCCACAGCGTGCCCCTCCTCTCCTGGGGAGACCCTCCATCACCTGAGGGATTATGGGGACATTAACATGGCCATCAAAATGATGTGGTGTCACAGGACACACACACACACACACACACACACACACACACACACACACACACACACACACACACACACACACACACACACACACACACACACACACAGAACATAGACCGGATGTCTATGTCTATGTGTGTGTTATTTATGTAGCATAATTGTTTTATGCAAATGTCTTGATCGTTATGGGTTTAAGGTGATGGTACAACTTATTCTATAAGGATCCAGCACGAAGCACTATTACCTTAAAGCAAAAGTTGTTAAGAAATTACACAATGCAGCTATGTACACCATGGCAAAAACACTACCAACAGCTATGGAGACTGGGTAAAAATGGTTATTTGCATCTTACTTGTGATTCTCTGGGAGAGTCAGCTTCTCTCTTTCCACCGGGACTCAGGCCATGTGACCAGTGCTGAGACGAGCACTGCAGGACAGCTGCAGTAACAAGCAGCAGACACACGAGGGCGCCCTTACTTCCCATTCTGAAACAGCATCAAGCAACTATCACATTACTGTAAATAACTTAACATATCATGACAGTTGATAGCATTAAAACACATTACATTAGAGTCTAATGATAAGACTTGTACCACATTTAGCTAAAATCAAACGAAATACAATCATTTTAAAATCAATATGATTGTGTCAGTTGAGTGCCATACCACAGCACAACAATGAGTGAAAATGAGTGTGTTTTTGGCACCAATCCAAGCCTTGGACCTCCACCTATGCACCACAAATCCAAAAATCACTCATTTTCAAGCCCAGTAATCATTTTTTGACTCCCTCTGCCCCATGAACCAGGAAGTAGAGGGCGTGACTTAGGTGCCCCATTCAATATGGCAGAGATGGAGAAGATCTTACAGCAGACTCCAAGTGATAGCAGATACTTGGAAATTGATGGTGCTGGCAAATTACTCATGAAAAGCACATTTTTGAATGGGCAGCATAAATTCTAAAAATAAACTACAAAAAACCCAACATAATTTAAGCAGTTACCTTCTGAAGTGGCAGTGGCTGGAGGGGTCTTGGCTCTGTGGTTTTCTGCTGTAGTCCTGAGCAGCATCACTGTGAGGACTTTATACCCCCACTGCTGTGGGCTGTCCGATCCCCTTAAGTGTCTACCGTCTGGAGGAGCCTTGGGTGTCTCTTCACAGTGGGAGAGAGTCTCTAAATATGATCCCATAAGTGGACAGTACGCAGGCAATAGACACTCCTGAGAGATTAATATTTTAGGGCCTTTTCCTTTACCATTGCTGTTTTTGCCACTGTAGGCATAACAGTTTAACAGAGGGTTGAACACCGCTTGTGCATTCGTTGTATTTTCCTTCCGGAATATGACCATTGATTTTAGATTAGATTAGATTAGATTAGATTAGATTAACCTTCATTACCATTGCACATGTACTGTAAATACATGGTAACGAAATACAGTTTAGCATGATCAAAAAATGTAAGAAGTGCATATAGCCGGGGAGCCAAACTCTCAAAAGTGCTTTAAAATGGGAGGAACCTGACATGGCCTGCCATACTTTTTATTCGTGATTTTTTTGTTAGTTCTATCCCTTAGGACAAATAATTGGAGGGTCTGCTCGGGCGGAAATATCGCGAAAAAAAGTTGTGCCTATTTTAATGTATGTACTCTTCATTTTTCGAGAGAAATTTCTGAAAAATGAAAAATGACCTGAAATCCTTGGTGGCTTGGGTAAGCTGTCAATAAAGGCTTTCCAGGTGCACAGGACATACATGCTGACAACATTCAATTGAAAAAATATTTTTAAATCACATTTTAATAGGGTTTTGACTCAATTTTATGCTTCAAAATTAGGCGTTTTTTCACTTTTTTGCTATATTTTCATCTTTACCTCATTGGCAATCAAGTTTTTCTTTATGTTTGACATCAAACAATATGCCATTCTTTTTATTAAGAAGTATAGTGATACCACAACAAAAATTATGAAAATACAACCAAAATCAATGGATCTGTGATGACTGTAGTGTATGTACCCTTCATTTTTAGAGAGAAATTTCTGAAAAATGAAAAATGACCTGAAATCCTTGGTGGCTTGGGTAAGCTGTCAATAAAGGCTTTCCAGGTGCAAAGGAGACATCTACTGATGATATCCAATAAATATAATATTGTTAAATCACATTTGTACATGATTTTGGCTCAATTTTATGACCTAAAATTAGGCGTTTTTTCACTTTTTTGCTATATTTTCATAATTTCTTCATTGGCAATCAAGTTTTTCTTCATGTTTTGACATCAAACAATATGCCATCCTTTTTATTAAGCAGTATACTGATTCCACAGCAAAAAAATAAAAATAAAGAATACAACCAAAATCAATGGATCTGTGCGATTTCACCTCTAGTTGGTGATCAATAGGCCCGGAAACTCAATAGGATTTCCGGCTACAATCAAAATGCTGAAAAGCACAATGTATACTTAGCAATGACATACATCCTCTCTCACACACACACACACACACACACACGCACACAAGTAATCTGGGGATTCTACAATGATTTGCATCCCAGGTGACACCCCCCACAACGTATGTACTACTACGTACAGTACATCACCCGTACAGTCTGTACATACTTTGTGGATGTAACAGTGAGCTATTTTCACAGAAGGGGGAGACCGCAGAATTACACAACTACCATTCAACACCTGCCATCTGCAGGCACAGTAACCCAGAGGAAAGCCTAGACTACTCTCAAAATTCTGAAAGATACACTGTGTGTACTGTTGAGTAGAGTACATAACTATCAATCCTGAAGGAAATTAAGGTCTCTAGCAGCATAAATAAATAGATATGCAAAACATGATACATATTATTGCACAACATATTTAACATGTAACACACATTTAGCCATAAGGCATTTCACACAACCACACACATACTGTTCTGTAATACACATCATATACACACAGCACCTATACATACAGCAGTATGCCATGGAGATGAGGTTCTAGCGATTAAATGCCCAGTCATTACCAGGAATAAGCTCACTTATAGTTGTGGGCCCTCATCTTCCATGCATGTGGTGCATATTATAAGGTCACACTCAATCTGCAATATCTGGACTTTTTCCATCTAGTGTTGCTTTAAGTTTTTACCAAGGTATTGTATGATGGTAGAATTTGAACACTATGTAAAGCCTTCTCCAACCAACCTCAAGAATCTGAATGAGAGATCTAAACTCTGAGGAGGTTAATACCAATTGTGTTCCCTGAACCAATAGATGCAACAACTTGTTTCTAACTTCTTAAAACTTCTTTAAAGAAATTACCATATAAGGTCATATAAAATATGCTAGTCTGTTTGAGGGGTTAAATCATTTCCATCAACAGTCACTGAAATACTTTGTATTTGGAAAGCTGAATCAATATGCAATTATATCAATGCATTTTAAAAAATACAGGCATATTTCAAGATTAATCAGGCTCAAATTATAAAATCATGGTTCAGGAAGCATGAGCGATCATTGTTACACATGGATTGGCCACAACAGAGTCTAGACCTCAACCTCACTGAGAATCTTTGGGATATGCTGGAGATGGTGTTACATAGTGTCCAGACTCTATCATCAATACAAGATCTTGCATTGGTGAAAACTTGGTGAAAGTAAGTCCAGACATTGTATAGCTTACATTTATTAAGACAATACAACACCAAATTTGTATCATATTTTAAGAAAAGGGTGGTCATACAACACAACAGTGTGTGAGAACTTTCCGATGCTGACGTTTTAGACCACACTGTGTAGAACCCTTTCTGATAGAGTGGAGGGGTGGTTCTCCTTATGTCAAGCACCGTCTCCTTAGTTTTTATTGAATTCCGCTGCAGCTAGTTGGTCCGGCACCAAGTTATCCACCTGTCGCCTGTACTCCCCATCCTACCCACCCTTTATACACCTCACAATTGCAGTGTCATTATGGAAACTTGCATGTGGTAGGTATAGCAAAAGCATGTGGTAGTGCTGTAGCAAAAGTAGGTGGTATAGGGTGAACAACACCAAGGAGAACACCATTCCTTGTGGCACTCCAGTGCTGCTGACCACAGTTTGTGATGTAAGGTCATTTAGTCTGATGTACTGGGGTCATTTATCCAGGTCACCAGAGCTGTATCCAAAATCTGCAGAAGTTAGTCTCTCAGCAAAAGTGTCTGGATGTTTGAGGCACTACTAGAGAAATCAAAGAACATTATTCTCACTGTCTCCTTTGTCCAAGTGAGAATGTTCCCTATGTAGCAGTTACAGGATAACGTCCACAACTCCCACATTATCCTGATAAATAAACTGTATGGAATCCAGAGCATGGCAAACCTGGGTTTTCTTTCTGTTGAGCAGCAGTACCCACTCAAATGTTCTCATTATGTGAGAGCAGCTGGTCTGTAATCATTGTTGTGTTGCTTTTTGGGGACTGGTATGAGAGAAGAGGTCTTCTACTGTAGGCACTATCTACAGGTGCCTTACCCGTTTGTAGACTCTTGTTGAAGACGTGTTACAGTGGCTCAGCTACCTCTTTTGCACATGTTTTAAATAATATTACAGGCTTGAGGACCAAAAGGGATACATGAAATACACAGTACCAATACTTCACAACAGCCTACATACAGTACATATAAACAGGGAAGCTAATGAAGGCACTTATACCAGTGTTCCCAGCTCATAGACATGTCCCTAACAGAGCTATGACCTGGATCAACTAATTGCGCCATCAGTTTCAGCCATCAGGATGCAGGATGCACCACAGATATTTTGTGGCATTTGCTACTCCCAGCTCTTAGATAGATAGACAGGAGGGAACTTTAATCACAGTATCACACTCTTCCTAACATTGTTATTAATGTCAAACTCTACCTCATAATCAGAACAGATGTAAAGGAGCTGTTGGAACTAACTCTTACTTGGAGATAGAATGGTAAGGTTGGTTGCATATAGCAAGTGATTAGTCAACACCAACTATCACCAACTATAAAACTTGTTTGTCATACCTCATTTCATCCATATAAGCATTGAATAAGGCTGGAGATAAAATTTTCCCCCGTCATACCCCGTTGATGACATTAAAACTTGTAGAGAGGATGTTTGCCCATTTAACATGCACATACACAAATTTGTACCAAACTACTGGGAACTCCCCCATGCAGATGTTTCAGCAGCTGCAGAACAGACCAATCAGTGGACTCAAAGCAGTATTTCAGCACTTCATCTGCTTTTGGTGTCCACATCCTGACAGTGCGTGTGGTTGATAGTACTAATCTCTGGTAGAGGCATCCCAGGGATTTTCTGAGCTGTTGTCATCACATGCTGGAGTGCCTACTTTTGTCCTCTGATGGCACAGATGTGGAAGTTGATCAACAGTGGCTTCAGGATTTGGTAGCCCATCAGTTTCTTCTGGTAGAAGAGACATTGTTGGGCCTTGCTGACCACTGAGGCCATGTGAATACTCCAGGACACGTCCTCCAGGGATTTAAAGCTGCTGACCCTCTCCACCACTGTATGAGTCACCAGAGGGGTCTGTGACTTCTGTGATTGTTTTTGTGAAAGTCCACAATGATTCCCTTGTTGTTTTTGGAGTCCAATACGAAGTAATTGTCGTTACACCACGGCGGAAGATGTTTTGTCTTCATTCATAATTAGTGCGACAACGTGTCAGCAAATGAGGAGAAAGAGGCAGTTGTGGGTGGATAGGGTGTAGAGCAGAGGGCTTAGCACACACCCTTGAGCCTTGAGGTGTGCTGGTGTTGATAACAAGAGGGAGCAGTTAGAGAGGAAATCCACAGTACATGATGGTTGTACAGTCTCAGATAGTGGGGTTTAGAACAAAGACTCTATGGCTGGGTGGTGTTGGAGGCCAAACTGTGGTCAAAAAATGTGCATATGTGTTCCTCAGCTCCATGTTCTCCAGTAGTGTATGAAGCATGCTGGCGATGATGTCCTATGTAGAACAGTTTGCCCTGTGTGCAAACTGCAATGGGTTATGTGATTCCTGAAAATATAGGCTTTCCAGGCTTTGTGTATGCCCGCCTTTGCCCCCATCTGTGCAAATAGCTCACTGTATCACATCCAGGAAGTAGGGCTATATATGTGTGGGGTATGTACGAAGCATGTACAGTATGCAGGGTATCACCTGGGGTGGAGATCATTGTAGGATCCCCAGATTAGGTGTGTGTGTGTGTGTGTGTGTGTGTGTGTGTGTGTGTGTGTGTGTGTGTGTGTGTGTGTGTGTGTGTGTGTGTGTGTGTGTGTGTGTGTGTGTGTGTGTGTGTGTGTGTGTGTGTGTGTGTCATATTGCTCAGTATTCAGCATGCATTTCAGCATTTTGATTGTAGGCTGAAATTCTATTGACTTTCTGGGCCTGTTGATCACCAACTAGAGTTGGAGTCCCCACCAGATCCATTGAGTTTGGTTGTATTTTCATGGTTTTTGCTGTGGTATCACTATACTGCTTAATAAAAAGAATGGCATATTGTTTGATGTCAAAACTTGAAGAAAAACTTGATTGCCAATGAAGAAATGATGAAAATATAGCAAAAAAAGTGAAAAAACGACTAATTTTAGGTCATAAAATTGAGCCAAAATCATGTACAAATGTGGTTTATCAATATTTTATTTTTTGGATATCATCAGTAGATGGGTCCTTTGCACCTGGAAAACCTTTATTGACAGCTTACCCAAGCCACTAAGGATTTCAGGTCATTTTTCATTTTTCAGAAAATTCTCTCTAAAAATGAAGGGTACATCCACTACAGTCATCGCAGATCCATTGATTTTGGTTGTATTTTCATAGTTTTTGTTGTGGTATCACTATACTTCGTAATAAAAAGAATGGCATATTGTTTAATGTCAAAACATGAAGAAAAACTTGATTGCCAATGAGGTAAAGATGAAAATATAGCAAAAAAGTGAAAAAACGCCTAATTTTTAAGCACAAAATTGAGTCAAAATCCTATTGAAATGTGGTTTAAGAATATTTTTTCTATTGAATGTTGTCAGCATGTATGTCCTGTGCACCTGGAAAGCCTTTATTGACAGCTTACCCAAGCCACCAAGGATTTCAGGTCATTTTTCATTTTTCAGAAATTTCTCTCAAAAAATGAAGGGTGCATACATTCAAATAGGCACAGCTTTTTTTCGCGATATTTCCGCCCGAGCAGACCCTCCAATTATTTTTCCCAAGGGATAGAACTATCCAAAAAATCACAAATAAAAAGTATGGCAAGCCATGTCAGGTCCAACCCAATTTTGGGACTTTGGCTCCCCGGCTAATAATGTATACAAGCCTTTACTGGAGTGATGTTAAAGGGACACTCCACCCATTTGCATTAGGCTTTCCATTGTTAGACACCCAGTAATAGTTTTGAATGGTCGTGCAACACTCTCTCAATCCCCCCTAATTAGAAACCCGCATTCATCTCTTAACACTTCCTCTGTCAATGATGTAAAAATTGTCATTTTGCATCATTGACATAGGAAGTGTAAGAGAGGTGGGCTGGATCTCAAATGGTGCACTTCTGCACTTCGAGCACTATGTTTTAGTGCGTAACTAATACGGCATGCGCACTGAAACATGAACACTTAAGTGCACAAGTGCACCATTTGAGATTCAGCCATAGATTTCTGTTGAGACTACAAGCCTTTTCCCCACCCATAGGGGGTTGGACTTAATGCGCTAACAGACCTATCACAGATCAGTGTGCCAGTGCTTTAGAAATCACTGGCATTGAGGCTGCAGTAAGTAGGTGCGTTCGACATGTGTCAACGCATGCATGCGCATTTAGACAGCAATGCACCCTGGATGGAAAATGCTGCATGACGGTTAGATTTCCTGTCAAACTTCGAAATTTCGTCGATGTTGCGTTGACGAGGTGACATGTCACATGGTGTCAAACTATCGCGGGATGCATGCGGCTGCAGTCAGATCTTGCAACCTCTGCAGTTGCTTATCCCCTTCAACGCTCGTCGGCGGACTGCCTCCGAGGTCACGCGCCCATGAACTGGTTGGTCAAAACTCACTCACGTGTGTATATGGGTCTTGTCTCACACCTCTACACAAGTTTGCGCAGGTCCCCACTTCAGCTCCTCCTCACTGCCTGTCCCCCCACACCTCAGACGTGGTATGTTAGTAGATCAAACTGGTGCGAGCTCATCGTCTTGTGCATATTTGTGGCCTACTTTAAGTGCGCTGTATTTAATATCACCCACATCATGACAAGAAGTTCTCGCACACGTGCTTCCGTCAACGTTGGTCGACAGTAACAAAGTCGTATGGGCCTACTGGCAGAGCTGCCTGGGTGTGGCCTGTGGAGCATTTCAATGCATTATGGGGATTGTTGTCACAAATCCACAAGCACTAAAAAGTCAGTTTCTGCCTTTTCTCGGCCAAGAAGGCACCAAATTAGAAATTTCT
This sequence comes from Engraulis encrasicolus, assembly GCF_034702125.1. Classification (NCBI taxonomy): domain Eukaryota; kingdom Metazoa; phylum Chordata; class Actinopteri; order Clupeiformes; family Engraulidae; genus Engraulis; species Engraulis encrasicolus. The sequence continues at coordinate 8,529,138 of NC_085859.1, read as the reverse complement.
AAATCAACATTTGTCCTCACAACATCATCGTCTAACATATCGGCATAGTCCACTCCAAAATAAAGACAAGCCAGGGTTTGGTTCTCACAGTATTTCTTTAATGGAGAAATGCTTCATTGGTTCAAACAAGTGCAGTAGCCGTCGAGCAAAGGTACACAAGGTCAGAGAGAACCAAGTCCATGTCATTAAAGCATACCTCTCTCCGGGCCACAGGTAAATACATTTCCATATACGATATTATAATAAAATAAATATCATCTCCCCATTCTTTCTGGGTCTGATGCTTCTAGAACGGTGCCTTCCAAGTGCAAAGTTCTATGTGATTGCCTTCATCAGTAATAGATTAAGTACCTACAGGAATAGCCATACAACTACTGACAAGAGTAACTGACAACTGTGATGCAGAACACACACACGGGACTTCCCCCCAAAAGAATCGTATTAGATCAACTCTTTGGAGTAATTCTTTGACAAGTGACAATACTGACGAGGTTTAAAAGTTCCTATTTGTAGTTACACATGTACAGGCCAGAATACACATGGATAATAATAATAATAATGATAAATAACAATAACAACAAAAAACATTGCAAGTATTGCAATATCGAAAGCAATACTGACGAAACAAACAAACGAAACGCCATCGATGGTATCATGATGGTAAACAAAAATAACAGTCTGAGAAAAGTCCCTGGCTTGGCAAAGCTCTGCACATCTGAGAGATCTGTCCAGTTTCCATCAAGCCTTGAAAACAGGGCTCCAAGTACTGAATCTACTGTAGGGGCACCCAAAAGGACTACTAGCACAAATGCTGACGAGAGTGCCCATGAAACTAGGGCTCCTGGAAATAGGGCCTCTGAGGACTCATAGCAATGGAGCCTCAAATATCACCACTCCTGGAAGTAGGGCCTCTGATAAGAAAGCTCCAAGTTTGAGGGTCCCTAATACAACATGTCCCAGCACTATGGTCCTTAAAGGAATAGGTCGGTATTTTGCGTTTGGGTATTTTGCATTCATACACTCAGCTACCCACCTGTGTCACTTTTGTTTGATTTGAAGCCTTCCGTGAGATTTTGGGTTTGGGCGATATCCACAAACCACCATACAACGGGAGTCAGCGGGGCACAGACTTTAAATCCGTCGTACACGCATAAACAGTATTTTCTTATTTTGTTTAGGGTCATACAATTACGTTTCCGCCTCATTTCAATATTTAAATCTCCCGGGTTCAGTGAACGAATTAAAAATCTGTATTGACTGAGGTGTGCCACGTCATCTTTCTGCGACACTCATTCTGACAGCCAGCCAGCTCTGCTCCGGCAGTCGGCAACATGATAAAGTAACAAGAAGCAAACGTTGAAGCTCTCGGTTTTTAACAGTTCTTCGGCTAGAACTTTGCTATGGATTGAATGTGCGCATATACTGGATGCTGAAACTAAACGACAAGCTTCATGAAACCGTGGCATTTTGCGTTGAGATGGAAAAGGAACGCGCCACACTCTCCTGGATACGAGGCTACGTGTGTGCGGCTTTTGCGCCAAAGGTCTTTCTACCAGCAAAACAAAATAGCAGGACAGAAGTGACAGCGTCAGAAAGAAAACAATGCTGTTCCGATTGCTGATGGAGAGAACAAAGGTAAGGACATATTATGTATCTAGAGTTTTTGAATGGCTAATCTTGGTGTCGCCTCAAACTAGCTCTCTTCTCGGTGCCTTCGTATGGCTGTTCTTGCTACCAGCTACAGTCAAATGAATCAAAGCTACGTTTGGTCTCAAACAAAATTGTACACGGAAAATACGAATAGTATTCCTTCAGTAGGCAAGACAATCACAATCATATGATAAGCCCTGCACCAAATCATGGGGTATACTTATAAGTACAGTTGACTTTTACTTTTACTACTAGTAAAAACATTCAGCTGTCTAGCCTACTGAGAAATGGTAGGCTACATTGATTCTCATGTCATATCACTTGGAGGTTTTACAGTGTGATACTAATCTGATGTAGTGACACACTTCTTTATTTATTTAGGAAGGTGCCAAGTAACTCTGGAGGATATTCTCGCCATGACGAATCGAGCTGGTATCAACATTCTTCGAAGTTGAATCGGAGATTATAGCCAAAACTCACAGGAACACACAGCTTTCAATTGAGTAAGTCGCCGAGGAATTTGTAAATTCTGTTTGATTTACTATGCCCAGACAGCTTTGTCGATATTGGGGTCAGCAGTGACGTTAGTAGTAACTTCACAGCTAGTGCCACGATTGTATAGATTATTATTTGTTCTGTTGTGTTTCATTTTCATTGCAGTATACCAATTATTTATGAACATAAGCTGTGGTTGTACCAGCCCCCCCCCCCCCCCCCCCCCCCCCCCCTCCCCCCCCCCCCCCAAAAAAAAAAAAAAAAACAAAAAAAACAAAAAACACCCCGTCATTGACTGAAGTGTCCCTACCTCTTACTTGCTGTATTGTGATCATCTGTCTTGTAGGAAATGCTGTACACAGCGCCCAGCGCCCTGGGAGCTGAACGTCTGCGGCCAGGTTATAGTACAGAAGGGTCATCCAAGGTGCATCATGACCCTCATCCATCTCCCACCATACCATATGCTGGATGGAGTCAGAGTCTCTACATTGACTTATCATCTTGTGTTATATTGAGTAATTACAATGAAGTTATAAATCTAGTTGGTAATACTACACATAATTTGACATTACACATCTTAGGTGCATTGTGGGGACCCCTTATTGGACCAAATGTAGCTGGTTCGAATCCCTCCTGACCTCTCCCTACATCTCCATCCATGGCTGAAGTGCCCTTGAGCAAGGCACCTAACCCCACATTGCTCCAGGGACTGTAACCAATACCACTTTTGGTAAATGAAAGCGTCAGCTAAGTGCAATGCATTTTTTAAAAAAATGCAATGAAATGAAAATGTAATATTCCATGTCTTTTGATAACATTTGTAAATTAATTTCATGCATCATTCCATTGTCACAATCATAGGGACACTCTCAACTTCCACCTGCACAATATCTTGGACTCAGAGGAAGAGATTATCTACATAATTCAAAAGACACCGCACACTTCTTACCATTCTTTTTCTTACTTTATTTTGACACACAGGGCAAAATGCGTTGTTGGCTAAGAAAAAGAACAATAAGCAGTGTGAAATGTCTTTTGAATTTTTCACCTTCTCCTGCCTCACATCAGCACCTGCATTGCTGAGGGCTTGTGCACAAGGACTCTCTTGAACTTAGGTCATCAATATAATTTGATGGCCATTGAAAATAAATTTTACACATTTATCCATTTGTCATTACTGCCTCAAGTGTCATTACTTTACCTTCTTTACATAAAGGAAAAGAGAGAAGATTTTACTGGGACTTTAATGTCAGCAGGTGTGACCAATAACAATGTGTACATCATAATTGTAATCATTCAGTCATTAACAATGTAGGAAGAAGTGAAGAATCTTGTAATAATGTAAGAAATGTCTTATTGGGTAACCAAGATGTCACTATCAAACATCAGAAAGTATTTTAGATAAATAGGGTTTAGGACCTTCCGAAATGATTGCTCCGTCATGACACTAAAACATACATGTCTGTTATTGGGACTGGAGTGGAGAGTTTTCGTGGTGGAGTGTTTGTTACACTCAGTTTATTCTATAGAGGGGTTGTCTCCTTTCCAGCACTCAGTCCATTAGGTCCTTTCAGAAGGTCTGGCGTCTATCTGGAAAATAGAAATGACAATTGTAATGTATTATGTATGGCCATTGAACAGGAATGGTAAAGGCCAATCACATGAGTGCACAGTAGGTGATGGCAGTAATGTAACAGAATGTGAAACTCATAAAGAAGATTGTCTGCTCTCCAGATACACCGTGATAAGTCAAAAGGTGTTAGTTGAAGGCCACTGGACTTTTTTAAATAATATTAGACAGGAAAGCAATGGGCATTTTGCCAGAGTAATACTGGATGGAAAAACCCTTTGAAAAATATTGACACGAAAGTAATTATAATTAATATTATATTAGTATTATAGTAACTAATATTATAATTAGTATGAATGGTGTAGGCCTACTGTATGGGAAATACTACAAACGTGGCTCATAACTGTTTTTTCCCCTGAGCCACACATATCCCATGTGTTGCAACAACATTTCAGTTTTTACACATAAAATGTGTTTGTGATAACTCGCCTATGGAATACACCCTGGTGTGTTGTTTAGACTTCTAAAACAAATGCAGTGGAGTGGTAGGCCTGATGTGTTTACCTTTGTGGTAGACCATGCCGGTGCCAAACCGAAGTATTATCCAGACGACCGTCGTCAGGTGGTAGTGTTCGTCTGCGAAGGGCTAGTGAGAAACCGGGTCAGGAAAGGACTGCACAGTAGATACTGATGGCTGGTCAACGGTGGGCTGCTATTCACAGGGGTCGAGTGAGGACGTCATGGAAAGTCCAGCTCTTGAGTCTTGACCTTCTCCTGTCTTTCTAAATAATAAATAAAGAAGTGTGTCAATACACCAGTATCACTGTAAAACCTACAACTAGTATGACCTGAAGATAAAGCAATGTAGGCCTACCAGTTATTGGCTAGACAGTCGAATTACGTGCCGTCCGTTTTACTAGCAGTAAAAGTGAAAACCACAGTCGACCTACTCCATGATTTGGTGCAGGGCTTTGACAGGCTTATCATATGTTGTGATTGTCTTGCCTACTGAAGGACTACTATTTTCCGTGTACAATTTTGTTTGAGACCAAACGTAGCTTTGATTCATTTGACTATCTGTAGCTGGTAGCATGAACAGCCATATGAAGGCACCGAGAAGAGAGCTAGTTTGAGGCGACACCAAGATTAGCCATTCAAAAACTCAAGATACATAATATGTCCTTACCTCTGTTGTCTCCATCAGCAATCGGAACAGCATTGTTTTCTTTCTGACGCTGTCACTTCTGTCCTGCTATTTTGTTTTGCTGGTAGAAAGACCTTTGGCGCAAAAGCCGCACACACGTAGCCTCGTATCCAGGAGAGTGTGGCGCGTTCCTTTTCCATCTCAACGCAAAATGCCACGGTTTCATAAAGCTTGTCGTTTAGTTTCAGCATCCAGTATATGCGCACATTCAACCCATAGCAAAGTTCTAGCCGAAGAACTGTTAAAAACCGAGAGCTTCAACGTTTGCTTCTTGTTACTTTATCATGTTGCCGACTGCCGGAGCAGAGCTGGCTGGCTGTCAGAATGAGTGTCGCAGAAAGATGACGTGGCACACCTCAGTCAATACAGATTTTTAATTCGTTCACTGAACCCGGGAGATTTAAATATTGAAATGAGGCGGAAACGTAATTGTATGACCCTAAACTAAATAAGAAAATACTGTTTATGCGTGTACGACGGATTTAAAGTCTGTGCCCCGCTGACTCCCGTTGTATGGTGGTTTGTGGATATCGCCCAAACCCAAAATCTCACGGAAGGCTTCAAATCAAACAAAAGTGACACAGGTGGGTAGCTCAGTGTATGATACACCATAATTAAGGTCCCAAATGCAAAATACCGACCTATTCCCTTTAATATGACAAGTCCTAGCCCAATGGCCCCTTCTATGACAGGTCATGGCACTAGGGCGCCTACTATGACAGGTCCTATGGCTAGGGCCTTAATGACAGGTCCTATGGCTAGGGCCTCTACTATGACAGGTCCTATGGCTAGGGCCTTAATGACAGGTCCTATGGCTAGGGGCCCTACAATGACAGGTCCTATGGCTAGGGCCTTAATGACAGGTCCTATGGCTAGGGCCCCTACTATGACAGGCCCTAACACTAGGGCCCTTTATGCAAGAGCTCCTGGAACTAGGGCCCCTGACGCGAGAGCTCCTGACATTAGGGCGTCTGATATGAGAGCAGTCATGAGAGGTCCTGGAAATAGGGCCCCTAACATGACGGCTACTAGCACTGGAGCCCTAATACGAGGGCTCCTGGCAGGAGGGCCCCTGATATGGAAGCAGTTATGACAGGTCCTGTTCCTGGAACTAGATCCTCTAAGTCATGGACAGTCATGGGTAAGCGGTTAGGGTGTCAGATTTGTAGCCCAAAG
>NC_085859.1:8517647-8522943 GCF_034702125.1 Engraulis encrasicolus | reverse complement strand
CCTGTTGAGTCAAGCTGACACAGTGAGCTGACAGAGCCGTTTATAGAGTGTAATGCCGTTTTTTTGCCACATATGAAAGTGAATGGTCCAGGGAGGCGCTATTTCGCACATTGCAAAATGCAAAGGCAGAAATCAGATATTTTCTCCATAAAAGTGAGGGGGACGGGTCCACGTGAATGAAAATCTGGGTACGTCATGTCCCCCCCGCCCCCCCCCGCTATCTGCGCCCATGCACACACGTACAAAACATGCGCATGCACACTCCACTCTACACCACACACAGATAAACACACACAACCTTAAAGGAAAATCCCTACTAGTTTCAACATCTAATTATATTGTTTCTCACTACTATTGGCTTTGTCAGGACCCAACAGCCTCATTTTTTTCCAGCCCTGTCCATCATCCTCATTCTAATGAGTGCATGATCTGTTAACATGTAAAACAGACATAGCGTGTAGCACCCAAAATGCACATGCAGTCAAGTCAGAAATAACATTTTATATATATTTTTCATAATTTACCTAAACCATATTTATGATGACTGAGATGGAAGAGCCCATGTCCTTGGCCTAATCATTTACACTTTTCTTTTGTTTTGCTTTTTTCAAGACTTGTGGTGAAGATGCCAAGAGCCAGCTTCACCGTGCTTTTTGGGAGATCATCTACTACGTGAGCCTTGAGTATCTACAAGCCAGCTTGCTACAAGGTCCTGTACAAACTGTCAATCTAAATGTTGCGACATCCCTGTCACTTCTTTTGGACTGAATACATGCTGTGTTTTGAAATGTATTATTCGGATAACCACCCCCATCAGGGAAATACCTTGTCTGTTAATGGCGGAAGGATTAGACATGCCATAGACATGCAGTGCACACTTTGATGTTTTTTATTTTAGTGTTTTCTATGTTTTTCCAATGTTCTTTTTTAATTTATGTTCTGTTATATGCTGGTTACTGTAATAGTTACTGTATGGAATGTAGTGACTATAGAGCCCAAGACAAATTTCAACCTGGGGACAAAAAGTTCACTCCACTCTGTTAGCGCAGTTATGGATGCACTGTACATTTTGTAATTAACCAAAAGTACGGTGAGAAGCCTGTTTGTGCAGAGATGAATCTGCTGGTGGCCTGTTTACTCATAGCTAAAAAAGCAACATATTCTCTGTGCAAAGCACATGGGCTCTTCGCAAAGGGGTTAAAGGGACACTGTGTGAGATTTTTTTGTTGTTTATTTCCAGAATTCATGCTACCCATTCAATAATGTTACCTTTTTCATGAATATTTACCACCACTATCAAATTCTAAGTATTCATTATGACTGAAAAAAATGCATTTTTCATACATGAAAAGGGGGATCTTCTCCATGGTCCGCCATTTTGAATTTCCATAAACAGCCATTTTTAGCTGCAAAAATGACTGTACTTGGACCATACTAGAAAATATTTGTTTATTACTTAGTAAACGTTCATGTAAACAGGGACGTGCACAGGAATTTCAAAGGGCAGTTGCTCTAACCTGAAGAAAGGGCAAAGAATTTTTAGGAAACTGCACCATGGGTATTATTATTTTTAGTAGTAGTAGTAGAAGTAGTATATTATTGTCATAATTATTAATATTTTTTATTGTATAGTATCCTGAATATGCGTACCATATGATATAACATGCTACTTTTTAAACATGTAGGCCTACCTATTAATCATATCAGAGATGATCAGCCTTATGCCCACCTGCCCTAAATGTCTCCTGATCCACATTTCCTCATGTGTGGTATGTGGCTGCCCCTAAATTAAATGAAATTATGAGAAAAAGCCTTGATAGTTTTTAAACCTGTATCAGTCACAGAGATTATCAGTCTCATGCCTACCTGCCCTATGTGCAGAGGTCTGTGGCTCTGAGTCATCCTCATCTTAAATGAAATGAAATGATGAGTAAATTAATAGGCTAAATATGAGGATGCTTAATCAATTAACCCACTGTCATCTTTATAATCCTTGTAGCAGCCAAAGTAGACTTTAAGTTATAATAAATAGAAATAGTTAAAAATTGTTAAAAAGATCATTTAATTTGAATTTGAAATTTAATTAATAGGCATATTCCATGATTAAAATGATGAATATTATATAGGAAAGCTAAAACAATAAGAATTCACAGGTTTAGGTCATTTGTTGGGTCTTTTGTAGCCTATATTAAAAATGTGTACTGTCGCTTTAAGAATGGACGAGCCGGCTTTCATTTCAGATCGCAAAGAACCGTGGCGTGGGAGCACCAGTTCTTATATGTTGCTCTGAAGCTCCGAGCTTCTCGCAGACTTTATAACCTTTTATTTTCATTACAGATATTTTAGTTAGTTCATGCACATTTTGTAGGCCTATGTCTTGAGAAGAACAGTAAACGTCAGTTATCACGTGGAGTGGATTTATTTCAATTACATGGACATTGACAGTGGAAACAGTAGCCTATCTTTGGGTCGGAGAATAGGCTATATCAGCATAAGAAAACGCACTTTCCTAGCGGTCTCACCAAGATCAAACCTCTACAATCCTGAAAAAGATTCTCTTCCTCACCTGCACCTGTTCATTTTTTTCGCAGCCAACTCTGCAGAGATGTGCTTCCTTTAGCTAGCCTACCCCCTTAAGTTCTCTCTTGCTTGATAAAACGACATGTCATCTGCATGTTTCTTAGTTGGGTTAGCCTTCCACAAAACAACCTGAGCCATGTAAAACGTTGACTGCAAGCAAGATAGCTGGCTGTCGTATTCCCTCAATATCTGAACGTGGCACACCCCGGCTGTCAGATTATTTAGGATCAAACGTCCTAAACTCGAGATCGGCTTTAAGAGACATTAATTGTGATCATGTAGTTTAATACTGTGTAGTCTGCTGTGTTTCCAGCTCACCTCAGGCCGTCAGGGCAGTTGCTCTACTCCCACGACATCTTCGACATATTTTGCGTCTCTGCCCTGGTCGCATGCATGCTTGTTCCCGCCTCCCCCCCATTTAGAGCTGCGCGTGCCCCTCGCATCGCGCATGCTGCCCCTCCCTTTACCTATCTCGAGGTGCAGGTGAATCTGAATTTGAAAACTTAATTTAGGAAGCTTCAATCAAAAATACGAATTGCAAAGCAAATCAGTTGAAACATGAAATCTTAGCCTATTTTTCCGAGGCATATCTACAGCTGGCTGTCGGGTTTTTTTGCTACCTAAACGTGGCGCTGGCTGGCTGTCAGATGTATGATAACTAAAAGTTCTAAACTCAACATTGTATTAGAGAGGTTGATTGTGAGCATATTTTGTACCTACCCTAATATGTAGACTGTGTGTAGGGCTCTAGCCGACACCCAGGCATCTTCAAAATCTTTCGTGTGTCTTATAGGCGCTCAAGGGCCTGTCGCGTGCCTTCTCCCTCCCCACCGGAGTTGTTGCGTAGCCTACCTCACATCGCTCGTGCCCATTCTCGACGGGTCTGATGAATTTGTAGGCTATGACTGACTTAAGTCTTTATTGTACAAAACTTCAATCAAAATTATGAATTATAAAGAAATCAAATGATATTGAAATATGAAATTATAATTGTCATATTATTTTCCCCTCCCTTGGAAGGGCAATATCAGCCAATGTGGGCAAAAGGGCCGTTGCTCGGGCACCGTGGGCAACTATGCTCTGCACGTGCCTGCATGTAAATATCAAATTTGGCAATAGGCAACCCAGTTTCAATGAGCAGCATAGTTGCAGTACCTTTTTTGACTATTTCCTGCACAGTGTCCCTTTAAACATTTTAATGTGCTGTTTTACAGTGTGCTATACAAAAGGTAAGGTGAAACTAAATTTTTGAAATTCTATAATTCTACAGTGTCACTGAAATCAAATGGTACATTGGTAAAACTGAACCATTTCCTTTAACCCCTTTCAGCAGAGCCTTTACTGTCACCAATATTGTAATGACTGAGTTTTAACCTGTTACTTAAGGCTCTTGGTAATGTCATAGCAATGTTGCTATGATGTAGTTGAGTCTTTTCAGTCATGAGTGATCAGTCTTGCTGATAACCCGTCTTTGCAAAGAGGATACAAAGACGCATGTCAATTCAATTAAGGTTTTATTGCTCCAATGCTATCATGTGTTAATGCTACACTGCTGTGATTTGCATCTTTATAGTATATTATGAAATGTATTGTTAATTACCTTCATTGTTCAGCAATAAAAAAAGAGATCTGAAATATTATGCATTCTTGTATTTTGTTTTTTAAATTGATCTTAATTAATGCATTGGTCAACAATTCTAAAAAGTTAAAATAAATTGTGTTTTTGAAGATGCATTTTTCTTGGAATTAATTATTGTCATTTTAATGGTTGTATTGTCTGATTTTTAAAGTATGTTGTGTCGATTTAACCCAGTTTAGGAAGTTAAAAGGAGCTCTGATTTAGTGTTAATGTAAATCGATATAGTGTTAATTTAACCCAGTTTAAGGAGTTAAAAAGGAACTCTGACATAGTGTTAATGTATATCGATTTAGTGTTAATTTCACCTTATGTAGGGAGTTGAAAAGGAACTCTGATATAGTGTTAATGTAACTCAATGCAGTGTTAAGTTAACCCAGTTTACGGAGTGAAAAACGAACTCTGATAAAGTGTCAATATAACTCTATATAGTGTTACTTTAACCCAGTTTAGGGAGTTAAGAAGTAACTCTTGGCACAGTGTTAAATATTAACTATATTGAAAATGTTAATTTAACTCTTTAGAGTGTGGAGCCAAATAAACCCGCAAAAAATGTTAAAATTGACTCTGTGGGAGTTGATTCAACCCTCCGTTTTTTGCTGTGTACTTGTCACTACAAGTTAGGACTTCTTACATACAAAGGATAGCAGTTGGAAAGTTTAGCCCACTACAAAATGGTAAGTCACTGTCATCCTGCTAATCCCATGTGTAGCACCGCCGTGTGCTGTTTATTTGATATTTCTCTATGCTCTATGGGTCTTTAGTGATGGTATGACCAAGTTGAGCCTTTGCATATCCATGCTTGTTGTGCGCTGTTGGATGGTTTTGCCATTGTAGGCTATATGCGGCTCTGGCTGCTAACATTGGGTTTAGTTGTGACTGAGTAGCCTGGTTTGAACATAGCTAGCATGAAGTGCGTGGTATGAACGCTGTGTTGCAAGTGACTGAACGCCAGTCTGAATTCACTGTGGGCGCTCGCGTTGCTGCTGCTGTTATTGTTTTCAATTGAGATCCTCTTTGGACGTCTGTATTAGGCTACTGCACAATGCTGTTATGCTTCATAAAAATGTATTTGAAGAC
>NC_085859.1:8507647-8510147 GCF_034702125.1 Engraulis encrasicolus | reverse complement strand
GTATAAGAAATAGCCAAAGTCCCACTCTCAAATAACACAATTTCCAGACATTGATGACATGTCTGCTGACATCGAAAGTGTGGTTTTGGAAAAGACCCGAAATTTGCGTTGCAACTTGACGAGGCTGATATTAGTGGACATGCGCAACTCCGGCCAATGTGCGTTTTGTGGATGGAGACGCAATCAGAGAAAGCGTTCTATTTTGCCAGGCATGGAACAGAGATTGATATTAAACATGCATATTCATATTGTAACAGTGAAATCTTTCCTAAATATCATTGCTACTGTCAGAATAAGCATTATTTTCTGTATTCCTGCAAATTGAATGCTTTTGGACTGAATAACAATTTGTATAGGCCTAGGCCTACTTTGAAGTTTATAGCTTCCTTAAGAAGGGACATGTTAAGTGCAGTTTAAAAGATGATTAAAAAAATACATTTTTGTGTTTATTTGATTGCTATTCAAGACACTTTTATAAGAATGACTATATTGTTAGGCGGCTACTATAATTTGTTTTCATTATTTCATAATTTTTGGTTGGTGGTGTGCCGCGAGATTTTTTGAAGGGAAAAAGTGTGCCCTGGCTCAAAAAAGGTTGGGAAACGGATAGAGCGAAAGAGAGATAGAGAAGAAAAACAGAACAGGGATGGAGGAAGGGAATGAGAGAATAAAATTAGAAGGTGGGAATCCTATTGTGGACGAGACGAAATGTAATAAAGAAAGCAAGATCCTAAATATAATTAATGTGTGTATGTGTGTGTGACATTTTATGTGAATGTTTATGTACATTGCACAAACTGTATGTGCATACAGTATATGTGTGTGCATGTGTGTGTGTGTGTGTGTGTGTGTGTGTGTGTGTGTGTGTGTGTGTGTGTGTGTGTGTGTGTGTGTGTGTGTGTATGTGCATGTGTGTGCGCGACACATTGTGTGTGTGTGTGTGTGTGTGTGTGTGTGTGTGTGTGTGTGTGTGTGTGTGTGTGTGTGTGTGTGTGTGTGTGTGTGTGTGTGTGTGTGTGTGTGTGTGTGTGTGTGTGATTAGTCCCAGGCCTCCTAATTGAAAGTGACATGTACAAGCTGTGTGTCCTTTTCAGTGCAGAGCCCCAGGAGATAATGAAACACATCTCGCATCACACACACACACATTACCCGACCTGGCTGTGGTGTGTGTGTGTGTGTGTGTGTGTGTGTGTGTGTGTGTGTGTGTGTACATGTATATGCATGCTAAGGTAGAATATGTGTGTGTGTGTGTGTGTGTGTGTGTGTGTGTGTGTGTGTGTGTGTGTGTGTGTGTGTGTCTATTCGTGAGTGTGTGCGTGTGCGTGCCTTTGACTGGTGAGTGGGGAAATATGTGCGAGAGAGGAAGATAGAGAGAGGCACACACACACACACACACACACACACACACACACACACACACACACACACACACACACACACACACACACACACACACACACACACACACACACACACACACACACACACACAGAGAGAATTTGAAATTTGAATTTGATTTCAGAGAGAGAAGAGAGAGAGAGAGAGGGAGATGTCTACATCCTTAAAGCTGAGGTACAGATAAGATAAATGAAGTAGACTTGTTCATATTTTTTAAGATTTGACGATCTAAGCTCTTCTTTGATGATCTGGGCCAGACTAATAGATGAAAGTAATCCATCTAATGTCCATAAGTCGTACATAACATATTTCAACAGGGTACATACATTTGTCATGACATGTTTAAACGCCTTACAGACAAATCTGCCATGGCATATTTAAATGCTGTGCAGACATAAACTATCTTCCCTTTCATCTGCAGACTAGCACTAGGACGAGATTCACACTTTTAGACACACACACATTCTCAAAACAGTTTCAACGAATGACAAAACACTATGGATGACCTGCAAAACCGAGTCTCTTGCTTAAAATCCTTAGTTCGTCTCTCAAAAGCAAGTTTTTGTGTCAATGAGAAGTCATTGTGTCATAGTGTATGGACAAGCTACTCAAATTGATTTGTTATGTTCTCAATTGACTAGTGGAGCTGTAGCAGGGAACTGTAGAATACCCCACCGTAAAACATCCTTTGGTCAGTCCTCGTTTTTAATTAAAGGTCTTAATTTATGGAATAATTTGCCCCCAGAATTCAAGGCCAATCACAGTCATAGGTCGTTCAGATGTCAGATGAAGGAATTTCTAAAAAACAACCAGATATGTAATCATGTGTGATTCTATGTGTGTGTTTCTAGAATGTGTGTGTGTGCGTCTGTGTGTGTGTGTGTGTGAGGGGGGGGGGGCAGTTCAGAGTGTTGTGTGTGTGTGTGTGTGTGTGGTGATGGAGGAGGTGCAGTTGAGTGTGTGTGTGTGTGTGTGTGTGTGTGAGGGAGGGAGGGAGGGAGGTGGGTGGCAGTTGACTATGTGTGTAAGGGGGGGGTGCTATTGTACATGTTTTATCAAATTGATTAATTAGTGGATGAATGAGCGAGTGACTGTACATTAA
>NC_085859.1:8495147-8497647 GCF_034702125.1 Engraulis encrasicolus | reverse complement strand
CACATGTAATTTGTAACATGAAGATGTATGTTTCACCTTTTTCTGTAGACATAGACTGTTTGGCTTGTTATGCCAAATGTACAGGACAGAGAAACATGCCAGTGTAAAACACACTCATGGCTGACAAACTTTACAAATCTGGTCACATGGATCAAGAAGATAGTGCATTATTCAGGTAGTCATGCACAAAACACTAGTGTGGATGGGTTGCTTGCTGCTGTGATCCTCCAAAATACAATGAGAGTTTAATTTCTATAGATTTAGGGCTTTTTTAAAAGGCAGTTTTTGTCCAGAAGACAAAAGCCCATTGGGAAACTCCAACTCCCATTGTCATTGTGACACAGCACTCCACTCCAATGAAATTGCATTTATGCCTCACCCGTGCACAGGGGCAGCCCTCAGTGGCGCCCCTGGGGAGCAGTGCGGCGGGACGGGTCCATGCTCAGGGTACCTCAGTCATGGAGGAGGATGGGGGAGAGCACTGGTTGATTACCCCACCAACCTGGCGGGTCGGGAGTCGAACCGGCAACCTTTGGGATACAAGTATGACGCTCTAACTGCTTACCCATGACTGCCCAATTTACCCATGACTGACCAATGAATTGTATCACTGTTGCAATCTGTTGGTTCCATTCAGGTCCATTGAAGGGTTACAAATGAACCCTGTGGGTCATTATTCCAGCTTAATACTCTTCATACACTTTTTTAATGTAAATTATGAATGAAGAGCAGGTGTTGAAAAATAAATTTAACCCGAAAGAATGAAAAGATAGGCCTACTTGAATGGCCATTTCATTGCCAATTATGACCAAAAATGCAGTTCAAATGTTGTCAAATGTCAAAGACAAGAACTTAATATCATTCATTGGGTCAACATTGTATGGGGAATTTGTTAATCTCTCTGTATGATGTTTACATCAAAAGTTATGACCCATTCTGTATCATTGTTTCAATCTGCCGGTTTCCAGTCAGGCGCATTAAAGGGTTAAAAATGGAGACTGTGGGTCATTATTTCAGCCTAAAACCCGATATAATAGTCACATTTACACTGCAAATGATAAAGGAATAGCAGGTGGTGGACAAAAAGACAATGAAACTCAAAAGAATGAAAATATACTTGAGAGTCTACATATTTTAGGCCATTTTATTGCTGATTATGACCAAAAATGCTGTTCAAATGTTGTGAAATGTCAAAGACAACAACTTAATAGCATTCCTCGGGTTAATATTATATGGGTAAATGTGTTAATTTGTCTCTGTATGTGGTTTACTTCAAAAGTTATGACCCAACTTGTATCATTGTTTCAGTCTGTCAGGTTTCAGTCAGGTTTCAGTCAGGCGCATTAAAGGGTCAAAAATGGAGATTGGGGGTCAAAATTTCAGCTTAATACGCGATATAACACTCACATTTACACTGCAAATGATAAAGGAAGAGCAGGTGGTGAAAAAGAGACAACAAAACTCAAAAGAATGAAAAGATATTTGAGTGTCTACATATTTTGGGTCATTTTATTGCTGTTTCTGAGCAAATATGCTGTTTAAATGTTGTCAAAAGTCAAAAACAACAACTTATATTCATTCCTCAGGTCAATATTGTATGGGAAAATGTGTTAATTTGTCTCTGCATGTAGTTTACTTCAAAAGTTATGACCTATTCTCTGTCATTGCTTCAATCTGTTGGGTTCCTGTCAGGTGCATTAAATGGTAAAAAATGAAGGCCAAGGGACATTATTTCAGCTTGGCACCTGGCAGATTCTGGAAGTAGACACTCTAAAGATACAAAAAAATCAGGTGGCGTAAAAAAAGCCGGGGGGTGCGCGTGGACCCCCCTTTCCAACCCTACTATAGCGGTCACAGGAAATATTATAACGTAGACACCCGACAATCTGAAGTTCATGACATGAAGGGAGTCTTTCTGATATTGATCATTCTTGCTCCCTGGTCCCGCGAGTTTTATCCCCGTTTCTTTCTTTCTTTTTTTTGATAATACCACTAATAGCGTGCAGGCGAGATAACTGGTGCTTCGTGCATGGCATGTCCTCGATTAGATTAAGCAGACAGGCAAGAGAGAAAGTCTGAACCTCACTTGGCTGTTCAAAGCCAGATTGTTCAAGAGCGAGTTTTCACCCATTGCGACTGCTTGACAGCAAGCGTGCTGGCTGTTTAGTCATCAAAATTAGGATATATAGCCCAATCACCTCCATGCAATCAGTGTTTTATTGAGATGTCTGAGAAACAGGCTCAGTGTGAAACATCAGTGATCCAATTTCAAGCACCACGCCACTCTTCTTTCATCTCGAAAATAAATAGGCAGTGCACTCCACTGTCATATGTTTGCATTGGAATATTGGCTACCAATTGCAGCGCTATTTCACGCACTCCATCAAGAAAAAAAGTAGCCTACATTATGGGCACGGGCATAGCGTTTGGATCGTACAAACGTGCCAACATGCCACCGCCTCGGGAAAATTAATAACCTTTACCTTTGTTGTCCTCGTCA
>NC_085859.1:8482647-8485147 GCF_034702125.1 Engraulis encrasicolus | reverse complement strand
ATTAATGCACTTTTGTCACTTTAGTCAGATTTGCACAGTTTTCCCTAGCCTGGGCGAATAGCCGACTGTTGACTCCGTCAATCAGTCTGGCAAAAGCCATGAGGAATCCGTCTCCGTGGACGATGGGAGATGGTCTGATCTTACTCTATCATTTAAATTAATTGAAGTTCCAAACTCAAATTAAAACCCATATTGTGCTTTATCAGCATGCCTGTTACGTTATAGCGTCGCAAAAGCATACAAATAACAAAACGAAAGTGTGAATATAGTTACCTTAACCAATCAGTAACGGAGCTCGCGGGTGAGTTCTACGTCATCACTCTCAACTGTTTGCTGATTGGCTTTTGCCAGACGATGTGCGGAGCCAAAATCTTTGGGTGAAGTACAGAGGATGGCGTCGCGAGGCTAAGTTTTCCACCGCCAGGTCAGCGATTTTCTTTTGCCACGCCGAATTTCTGTTTCTAAACGCGAAAATGCTCCGCTGTGCCCTGACCAAAACCATCCCTAAACTTAACCTGTCAGTAAGGATATGTTTCTGCTTCTTTACTTTTGCCAAGAACAGCGACATTCGGCAAATTCCAGCTAAATTGACCCCAAACCAAAATCATCCCTAAACATAACCTGTCACAGGGCGTTGTGGAGCACGCTTTAACTTGCAAAGGCATATTGGACACATGCGATAGTCTGTTCAAATCAGCATGTCATCTTTACGCAAGTCATGATGGCATGTTGCCGAAGTGGATGTTTCCTACGGCCCACAGTCCTGGACTGTGAGAACCCAGAAGGCAAGGCCATGTGACTTACTTTCCCAGCCATAATGGCTGTGTTAACTTACTGTACATCGCTAAGTGATAAAATACACATGTGAGTTGTTGATCATATGGCAATATGATTTTCATATGCTTCATTATCTTTGAAAATAATTAATTCTTATCGGCTCTTCCCTAATTGGGAAGAAGTGTCCACCTTATTATCCATGATTGCAAGGGCGGTGCCATTGGGCAGTCATGGGTAAGCTGTAAGGTGGATCTAAGAAGAAGCGTCATTTTGTTTCTTTTCCGGTATCCACTTTACGTCGGGTGAACGCCCCTTTAGGAGACCTTCGGTTAGGAGACCTTCGGAGTCCTGAGGTTGAGAATCAATGAAGTCCCCTTAGCGCTGTAGATGGCGGTAGCGCACGTCTTGCGCAAACACCTCAAAAAGAGAAGAAGAAGTAGGGGACAACGCCCCATTAGGAGACCCAACTTGAGCACACACTTTTGCATTGAGTGGGCGTGTTTTGCGTTATCTTAAGCCGGGCATACACTGTGCGATATTTTCACTCGTGGGTCTTAAGCTTCTGCTAACACAGCACGATGGAATTTCACTGTTTAAAAGTTCACAACTCACGACTCACGTCCTCACACTACACGAGCCGACAGTCGGATGCGAGCGAAATGCTTCCACCGTACGACGCGACAGGCATGTTTCCCCGGTCTGCAGAGGAGGGAACATGCGCACCTGAGGTGGAGATGAGGTCGCGCTCAACAGCGAATCGCACGGCCCTATTCATTTGTGCATGTTAAGTGTCAAATCGGGATGTAGCACTGATTTAACTGTGCGATATACACACGAGCCACGACCAGGATTTCAAACTGTTTTGATTTTCTTGCGACCCTGCGATTGCACGATCGTGAGGCGAAATCGCTTGTCTTTACCCCAGGTACACTGCACGATGTGTGACTCATGATTGACCTGCGATTGAGCAAGAAATCGGCCCGACTCCCAAAAAGTTGTGCGAGTGCCAAATCAGGGCAAAATCGGGGGGAAAGTCGCACAGTGTAAGCCCAGCTTTGGTTTGATTCAGTATTTTTGGGTTGCCAGTTCGATTCCCGACCCGCCAGGTTGGTGGGGGGTAATAAACCAGTGCTCTCCCACATCCTCCTCCATGACTGAGGTACCCTGAGCCTGGAACCGACGCACTGCTCCCTTACGGGTGCCATTTGGGGCTGCCCCCTTGCATGGGTGAGGCATGAACACAATTTCGTTGTGTGCAGTGTGCACTTGTGTACTTTTGAGTACTGTGTCACAAGGACAATGGGAGTTGGAGTTTCCCAATTGGGCTTTCATTTTTAATTATTGCTAGTAGCACACCATTGCCGGTTCTGTAACAGGGTGATTTTACTTGGTCTTTAGCCAGAGAACTATTGATATATTGATATTCAGCCGACATCAGATCTGACTATGAGTCAGCCTACGTCTCGATAGCTAACGGGTAGAAGTTCTAACAGCTAGCATACAGCTGATGGCTGCCTTTCTCATCGCTCATTCAAAATACCATACTATAGTTTCTTCATGGGATAATTACTATTACACTACATTTAACTCTTGCATTGCATATTCTTGTTTTTTTGTTGTTTTTGTCACAATGTTAAGGTTAGTTTCACGGTTAGCTTAAAATTTTGAGGATGTTCATATCCGTTTCAGGAATGAGGGCGGGTGGATGCTAGCTTGGTCCTTT
>NC_085859.1:8472647-8475147 GCF_034702125.1 Engraulis encrasicolus | reverse complement strand
TGCATATTGCCCATGGATAATGTACACCAATGTACTACTTGAGGGCAATCTCGTAAATTGAATAATATGTGTTATCTTCCTTAACAACGGAATTCTTTTTTTCTGATTGGCTGATGGGGTGAGGAAACAAAGAAAGTTGGCGTCTGCGCCTTGAATTTAGGATCGCTTGTTGCTTGATGCGACTGCTCGCCAAAAATAGTGATACTAGGACAGTCAAAAAGATGAGGCGCACACAAGGCTTGCAGGTTCAAAAAGTGTATTGTGTCCGACAAATTAAGAAAAGAAGTCAACGGATGGCTGATGGGGTGACCATTAATTCTGTGGAACCAGTCAAGCGTCTAACTAACACATGCATTGAATCTTCATTTAGAATGCTTCTCTAAGGCATAACATTTTAGGAATCATGTAAGCTACATGAGCCACGGAAAATTAAATAATCACACCCTCGGCATTCCAAACAAAGATTCATGTCGCTGGAAATCTGAGCCTGCACCTTGCCATTAACTTTACGGAATCAGTCACCTCATCAGCCGTTATCCCTTACTGATGAGAAAGAGGTATACTGTGTTATTTTATGTTATTAAAGTGTTACCTTGCAAATGAGGTATAGTGTGTTATTGTTTGTTATTGTGAATAAGGTATGGTGTGTCACTGTGTGTTATGAGAAAGATGTAGGCCTATTGTGCTATTTTGTGTTAGTATGTACGTGTATGTGCGTGTGTGTGTGTGTGTGTGTGTGTGTGTGTGTGTGTGTGTGTGTATGTTAGTAGAAATGAGATATGGTCTGTTACTCTGTGTTTAGTGTGAGTTACGGTGCATTACCTTGAGATGTGGTGCGTTTAAATAAGTTACAGTATCTTATAGCCAGATTTCCACATCGATACCCAGCACAGACGACACACACACACACACACACACACACACACACACACACACACACACACACACACAGTAGTGGCGTGTGGGTATTAAACTTTATTGGGCCCAATGTTTCCATAGCGGCCGCGTTGAGTCTTTAAGAGGCAGCCCTCGCGCTATTAAAGACGTCCGCACCAGCCGACACACACACACACACCACACATTATCAACCTAAAAACACACACACACACTCACAAACACACCTCACCAGCCTACACACACACACACACACACACACACACCTCACCAGCCTTACTGTCCATCTGGGCACCACATTGGCTCCCGTGGAGTGGAAGTTGCGGCTGACACACACACACAGACACACACACGCATGCACGCACACACACACACACACACACACACTCACACACACACACACACACACACACACACACACACACACACACACACACACACACACACACACACACACACACACACACACGCACATGCACACACACACAGTATTGTGTCTTCTCATGTTTCCTCTATTTGGATCAGTTAAGAGTGAAGATGCCATGAAGGACGACAGGAAGACAAGACCTTCTTATGACGATTGAAATTTATATTTCTTTTTTACAGAACTCAAGAAAAAAACATCAAAGGAGTTGACTGTCAAGTTTGAATGTGTTTGCTCTTCTGTACAGTAGGCGTGTGTGTTGGGCTTCACAACACCAGTCAATTTTCATCCAGCAGCGAGTGGTAACCTTGGTAACACTTTCCCCGATTATTCAACACTGTCACATGGCACAGCTAATTTATAAAACAAAGAAACAAACAAAAAATACACACCATATAAAATGACAATGTTATTGTTTCCAAAACAATAAATCAAGTGTTTCATATGATACAAAACAATATGCTTCACATAATATACAATTTTATCCATACGTAGATTCATACCAGTGGCAAACAGAGGTAAAAATATGAGGTGGAGCATCTTTCATATACATCGTATAAACATGCTGTGGACCGTAGGTGCCCACAAGAGTCTAGTTAAAGACAGGAATGAAGTTGTGGGTAGGCGGTTAGGCCCAGGATATGCTTGCTATTAGCCTGATTATAATCAACGTTCAAATCTATTCGAGACTTGGTCTGACCAAGAGCATAACAATTTCATTTCCTAAACGGCAAGATTGACACGCCTCCCTTGTTTTGCTTATGGTTGTTTGCTTCATGACAAAGTGAAAGGAGTTCCCGTATTTTCGGGAACTCAGAAAGTATTTGCATTGCTCTTGACCTGACTAGTTACAACGCTGAAGGTGTTGTGTCACTAGGAGGGCGTGGCCTGGCTAGCTTGCTATATACATTTAGAGCACAAACGCGCTTGCCTGATTATCATTGACTTCTTGACTACCATTGAAATCTCGTACAGAGATGTTGGTCTGACCAAGAAGATAACGAATAAGGTTTCCCAAACAGCCTACCCGCCTTCTTCAGTTTGCTACTGTTCGAGGCCAGAAAAGTCTGTGCCAAAGTTTAAACCAAAAATGTTCTTAGTCCCACTAGAACGTCTCTGCTGAAAGGGCCGTTGGAGCTGCTCAAAGTTGATAGCTTCCCGACGAAGTGGGTGGAGCTCAGA
>NC_085859.1:8465147-8467647 GCF_034702125.1 Engraulis encrasicolus | reverse complement strand
GGATAACAAAATACCCTAGCGCATCGGCCCCCGAGGACAGTTGGCCCTGCGGCAAAATGCCCTCAGTGACAGACTAATAGTCCACCCCAATGTCATGGCCCGAATGTTTGCCATTTCCGGGCCGGATTTGGCCCACGGTCCTTTGTTTGGAGACCAGGGATCTACACATTCAGTCCAGTGCTGAATATCAGCTCATGCCAATTGGCCCAGGATTTCCATCTCAAAGGGCATGAGGGAACCAAAGTGACGGTTAAAGGACATTCTTGGGCCAAGGTCAAGTTCAACTGGCATGATTGGTCCAAGGTCAAGTTCAAATGGCATGTGTCAAAGCATCTCATGTAGTTTGCTTGCAAAGTACTGAGTGTTTATCTGAACTACTTGTTTGGGGAGACTGGTACATAGTAACAAAGTACGTTGTTTACCAACTCCGGAAAGGGAGCTGGGACTCACATGGGTTGTGTTTCTCAAAAGCGAAGTTGTTAGCCAGTTAGCAACATGGGTAGTTTCCAATGGAAAATCGCATTGCAAACAACAAAGTAACTAACTAAAGAAATGCACTTAAAAGTACCTACCTGCCGTACTCATTTGGTGAGGCCGGTAAAACACTAACTAAATTACTAAGTGCTGACCTGCAGTACTCGTTTGGTGAGGCCAGTAAAGTACCATAGTAAGCAAAGTACCAATTAAAGTACTAACTAAAGTACAGTCATTAGTACATAGCTTAACCCCTGACTGTAAAGTACTGTACTCATTTGCTGACCTGCAGTACTTGTTTGGTGAGGCCAGTAAATTACTAAATTACAAAGTGCTCACCTGCAGTACTCGTTTGGTCACCTGCAGTACTTGTTTGGTGAGGTCGGTAAAGTAGTAAACAAAGTACCAATTAAGTACTAACTAAAGTACTGTACTTAAGTGCTCACCTGTAGTACTCGTTTGGTGAGGCTGGTAAAATATTAACTAAGTGGTCTCCTGCAGCACTTGTTAGGTGAGGCCAGTAAAGTACTGTACTTAAGTACTGACCTGCAGAACTCGTTTGGTGAGGCCGGTCTTCTGTGCGAGCTGCTTGAGGTCCTTGGCGTCGGGGTTGTGGTTGATGGCAAAGTAGGACTTCATGGTCCTCAGCTGGTGGTGCTTGAAGGACGTCCGCATGCGCTTGGTCTTCTGGCCCCCGCCGTACTGGGAGTCGCGATCCAGGGGGTCGCCATCGTTCTCATTGCAGCTCAGGGCTGTGGTGGACACGCACGTACACACACACACACACACACACACACACACACATTAGCTTTCAGTTAGAGTTGTAGCAATTACACAGAGGGTCGCCCTTGTTGTTATTGCAGCTCAGAGCTGTGGCGGACGTGGACACACACACACACACACACACACACAGACACACGGGCACACACACACACACACACAGGGTGCGCACACGCACGCACACACACACACACACACACACACACACACACACACACAGGGTGCGCACACGCACGCACACACACACACACACACACACACGGGCACAAACATGTACATGTATTAGTTTTCAGTTAGGGTTGCAGCAGTTACACAGCTGATATGGACATTCTTAAGTAGAGAACAGATATTATATATTGTAAATGTAGCAATTTATTGTGCCTGTGTGGACACTTACACAGTGAAAAAACACTCAATAAAAACCCACTGCAAAGTGGTGGAAATATGCAGCAATAACATCATAGCAAACATCTCTAAATGCATGTTTGAATGCGTACAAGGGGCATTTCCAATGACCTCAACTTGCCAATCTGCAGTCAGCATAGTAACCCAGAATGTTGTAAGGTCAGCAGGCAGTTTAAACACAACAACCGCTGACCAGAAAACAAAGACAAGATGTCTACTAAGATGGCGTTTACAAACAGCAAAGAGCAGAAAAACAAGATACTATAAGATGGCACGGTATGCGTCAGTGGATAGTCCAAAAATCTTGAGGGAGAGGAGAGGACATGAGGGGTATCACCATCAAGTGGTAGTGTGTTATTATGCTGAGGTTATATGTCACACACACATACACACAGCCTCAGAGAGAGAGAGAGAGAGAGAGAGAGAGAGAGAGAGAGAGAGAGAGAGAGAGAGAGAGAGAGAGAGAACAAAAAGAGAGATTGAAAGTGTCAAATCTTTTTTTCTCAGCCACACAACAGACATTTCTGCCTAAGACATACAAAATTGCAAAAAATAACACAATCAACGCACATTTCTATAATCTAATTTGTACTATACATTTCTATATTCATCTACACTCATTTCTAAATGGATATGAAATATTACACCTTAGCGTCATTTACAACATACATGCCTAGCGCAGCCGTAGCCTAGTGGTTAAAGAGATGGGCTTAAGATCAGCGGGTTGCCAGTTCGAATCCCACCGATCCACTCCCTACTTCACTCCATGGCTGAGGTGCCCTTGAGCAAAGCACATAACCTCACACTGCTCCAGGGACTGTAACCAAATTTTAAAAAAAAA
>NC_085859.1:8406638-8465047 GCF_034702125.1 Engraulis encrasicolus | reverse complement strand
CTGCCAGTTTGCATCAGTGTAGGCCTACTACAGGTTCTGTTCTGGGTCCCCTCCTCTTCATCACCTAGGCTACCTCCTTCCCCTTGGTAATATCTTCCGCAAATTCAACATTAATTTCCATTGCTATGCTGATGACACCCAGCTCTATTTATCTGGCAAACCCTCTGACACTCTCCCTCCCCCCTCCCTCACCACCTGTCTTTCTGAAATCAAATCCTGGTTCACCTCGAATTTTTTGAAACTGAATTCTAACAAAACTGAAGTCCTACTTATAGGCACCAAATCCACCTTATCCAAAGCAAATAGTTTCTCCACCTACGCAACATTAACCGTCTCCGCCCCTCTCTCACCTCCCATTCTACCTCCATCCTTGTACACAGTCTTGTCACCTCTCGCATTGATTACTGTAATTCTCTCCTCTTTGGTCTCCCTCAAAAATCTCTCCACAAGCTCCAACTGGTCCAGAACTCAGCTGCCCGCATCATAACTAAAACCCCTTCCTGTCACCATATTACCCCTGCACTCCAACATCTCCACTGGCTCCCTATCAAATTTAGAATTCACTTTAAAATACTTCTCCACACCTTCAAGGCTATCCACAATCTTGCCCCTCCTTATTTATCTAATCTTATTCACATTGCTATTCCCTCCCGCCCCCTCCGTTACTCTTCCTCCATTCTCCTCTCTGTCCCTTCTGCCCGTCTCAGCACCATGGGGAACAGAGCTTTCAGTTGCTCTGCTCCTCAGCTGTGGAATGCGCTTCCCCCTGACATCCGCAATATTGAGTCTTTACCCCTGTTCAAATCCAGACTTAAAACTCATCTATTTCAGTTAGCCTATTCTTTATGATTCTTTAACTCTATTTTGTTTTATTTTATTTTTTATTTATTTTCTATATATTTATTTTTTGTTTACAATCTGTTTATCTGTCTTGTTTTATTTTGCCTCTCTCTGTACAGTGTCCTTGAGTTTTTTGAAAGGCGCTTTTAAATAAAATGCATTATTATTATTATTATTATTACTACATAGAGCCTATACAGTGTTAACATGCAATGCTAATATTTAGGCTACATTAGGCCTAATTATCTTTCATGAATTATAGGCCTATATCCACATCCATGATACATACCATTCTAATATAATGTAATATCTAATATGTCTTTACAGGTTTTACTATTATTGTTACAAATAATAACAAAAAAATAAGACGTAACACTGAACATTTACAAAGAATATGGTTCAATGATACAGAATAGAGGTTGGTGATATGGTTTAAATAGTGCAACACTGTCAGTCATGCAGATAGGCTACGGTTCATCTTAGTTTGTATTATCTCTAACGAGGGTCCTGCGTTCACATCAGCGGACACCAGGTCTTTCCTGCACAGATGGGGCGTGCACCACCGCCTCTCTTCCGTGACCGTCCCCCACAGCGACTGCCGTGCTGAGATCGGCATGAAGACTATGAAGCGACTCATTACAGACAACACGGACCCAAAGGGGGAACTTCACACTGAGTGCGTTACAATATGCAACCTTGCCTCCTCCACTTGTGCTTGTTTCCTCCTACCAGGAAGTAATATCAAGTCAAGTCAAGTCAAGTCAAGTTTATTGTCAATTTCTTTACATGCACTGGTCCCATGCAGACATAGACTAATCTAGGTAAGGACATAGACAATATAGACATAGACAGTACTCATACATGGACATAAGACAGTATGGACGTAGACATTGCTCATACAGACATTTAAAGTGCAAGACTGGACAACAGAAGACTTGTAGAGAACATACATTAAGAGGAGGTATTTTGTTGTGCTTTTTCTAAAAGTCCTTTATAGCGTTCTGACATAGTAATAGTAGCATTTGAAGAAAATAAATAATTAAAAAAGGTTTATTAAATACACCAGCAGCAGTATGTGTGTGTGTGTGTGTTTGTATGTGTTTTGTGTGCGTGTGTGTGTGTGTGTGTGTGTGTGTGTGTGTGTGTGTGTGTGTGTGTGTGTGTGTGTGTTTAGTGCAGGTAGAAAGTGCGGTGTGCGTCTGTGTGTGTGTCTGTGTACAAAGCGGATTCCAAAAAAGTTGGGACACTTTGTATTTTGTGAATAAAATCAAAATGCTGGCATTTTCAAAACATTCAATATGTTAATAAGGTAGAGCATTATGTACAGACAACATATCAGTTGTTCAAGTCAAGCAGAAATATTGTTTTGAGGTAATTATGTCATCATTTAAAATTTCACCCTTGCAACAAATCCCAAAAAAGCTGGGACGGGGCCAATAAAATGCTTTTTATATTGGATAAGACTAAACACAACACAAGGGATGACACTGAACAGTTAAATACTTTGACTGATAGCATCATTTTATTAAAAAAATAGGAATTTTGATGTGTGAGACATGATTTCAGCAGCTCAACTGATAGGTGTGTTCTTCAACTTGTTTACATTCTTGTTATGCTTAATATGTGGCATATCCTGTCTGCAAGAAAACTATTTTGTGACCCGTTTACTCATATGATGGAACCACACTGTTGGAACATAGTAGAGATTGAAATTTGCCACCATTATGGGGCAATATCTAAAGGAGGTGCTCCAAAACATAATGCCTTGGTTGCTATGTATGCTGTTTAAAGTCTGTATATATTATTCAGCATTTATTTTAATGCTCTACATGAGTAAGAAGACCATAACCAAGGCACCTCTGCACCCCCTTACCATCATTAAGCTGTATTTCAGACTGACCACTAAATCAAGCTGAAGTATTCATTTTCTATATAACCTGGAGGGTGCATGACTCCATGATTTAAAAAAAAAGGATGAAATATTTTCCATTCTGTAATCATAGGACAGTTTCACATGTCTCTTAGGTCCATCTAGAATAAGCTTTGTCGCATGCAACACTGTTTAATGTCTGCATCATGTGCATTTATCAAGTGTTGTGTTTATGGTCATTTTTTAGAGAGCTGTCATTGTTGAAGTGCCATAGTTTGTTTGTTGTCGACGAATATGTCATGATCTCATAACTCATGCAATGATTACACAGAGCTCTATATTACAGAAATTGGCCTTATATGCCTGCAATTTTGATAACTCAATCTTTTTGTGTAATAGATAAGTAATTAGTCCCTCAAAATCTTCACTACTGAGTGCCACAGCCTCTCTGTGATGGTATTTTATTTGTGCATTCATGCTGGCAGTCAATATAGTTCCTTTTAAAATATTCTTCCCAGTGTTATTTTTAGAATTATCCCACTATTACAACATGTTTTGGCCCTGTCCCAACTTTTTTGGGATTTGTTGCTAGGGTCAAATTTTAAATGATGACATAATTACCTCAAAACAATATTTCTGCTTGGCTTTAACAACTGATATGTTGTCTGTACATAATGTTCTACCTTATTAACATATGAAATGTTTTGAAATTGCCAGCATTTCGATTTTATTCACAAAATACAAAGTGTCCCAACTTTTTTGGATTCCGCTTGTACCTGTGTATGTGTGTGTGTGTGTGTGTGTGTGTGTGTGTGTGTGTGTGTGTGTGTGTGTGTGTGTGTGTGTGTGTGTGTGTGTGTGTGTGTGTGTGTGTGTGTGTGTGTGTGTGTGTGAGTATGAGTTGTGTGTCAGTGTGTGTGTGTGTTTGGGTTTAGTGCAGAAAGTGCGGTGTGCTTGTGTGTATGTGTGTGTGTGTGTGTGTGTGTGTGTGTGTGTGTGTGTGTGTGTGTGTGTGTGTGTGTGTGTGTGTGTGTGTGTGTGTGTGTGTGTGTGTGTGTGTGTGTGTGTGTGTGTGTGTGTGTGTGTGTGTGTGCATGTGTATGTTTTGAGTTAGTGCAGGTTGAAAGTTCAGTCACAGATGTAGTAGTGCAGGTGGAATGTTCAGTCGCAGATATGGTGGTGGGGATGAGGGGGGGAGCGTTGTCAGTGGCCTGGCTGGCTAGAGGCTGACAGTGAAGGGAGAGTGGGTTGAGTGTTCAGTATCTTGATTGCTTGATGCATCGTGCTGCTTGCAAGCCTGGTGGTACGGGAACGGAGGCGCCTGTACCTCTTTCCAGAGGGCAGGAGGCTGAACAGTTTGTGTGCAGGGTGGCTTGTGTCTTTGATGATCATCAGTGCTTTCCGGGTGAGGCGTGCGGTGTAAATGTCCTGCAGGGAGGGGAGTGGTACTCCAATGATCTTCTTCGCTGTGTTCACAACACGCTGGAGTGTCTTCCTGTTTTTCTCCGTGCAGCTTCCTCCCCACACTGTGATGCAGCTTGACACGACGCTCTCTATGGTTCCTCTGTAGAATGTTGTCATGATGGAGGGTGTAGCACTTGCCTTCTTTAGTTTGCGCAAGAAGTAGAGACGCTGATGGGCCTTCTTCGCCAGTGATGTAGTGTTGGTGGTCCAAGAGAGGTCGTCGCTGATGTGCACTCCAAGGAACTTGGTGCTGCTCACTCTCTCCACAGCATCACCGTCGATGGTCAGTGGTGGCAGTTGTTTTTGGACCCTCTGAAAGTTGACGACAATCTCCTTGGTCTTGTTGACATTCAGCAGGAGGTTGTTGTCTTTGCACCATCTGGCCAGCAGGTCTACTTCTTCTCTGTAGTGGGTCTCATCGCCCTTAGTGATGAGGCCCACCAGTGTTGTATCATCCGCAAACTTCACTAGATGGTTAGTGCTGTGGGTCGTTGTCATGATGACATCATTGACAGCAGCATTATATTTCAATATCTTGCAAAAGCTGAAATGTAAACTCTTTTTCTCATTTACAATTGGTATGGTGAATGAAAAACAGTCCCTCAAAAGTTGTTGTGGCTAGGCTGACAGCTAGGAAACTTTATCAAATTCTCCACGGAGGAGGGGCCAGGAGGCGGTGCGAGGAAACAAGCACAAGTGGAGGAGGCAAGGTCGCATATTGTAACGCACTCACTGACTCTGTGCAGAGGGCGATACTGCACTATCGCAACACGCCCGACCCTGGCACGAAGATCTCCCCTGCGATGTGTCTCTTCACATGGCCTTTAGGGGACTTCATCGCTGTCCCCTTCAGCAGGTACAGGCCCCATGCAACACACACACACATACATGCGGTCACACAAATGCACGCATACATGCACACACACATGCACACACACATGCACACACGCATGCACACACGCATGTACAGCATACAAATGCGCAAAATACATACACACATGCCATAATGGCGTGAGATTCTGACGACAAGAGAGGAGGCCCTCCGCAAACGCCACATCCGCACAGCTGAAAATTGGGCGGAGCACACCAAGCGCCTCCCACCCCTGACATCAGACGGGACTCCACCCCAACAAGTGGGACAGGACGGGCCGTGTCGTTTAGGTGCGCCAGGATGATCAGTGCTTGGTCAAGATTGATGGGTCAGGCAGGGCTCCCTTCGTAACCGGAGATTCCTAAGGAAGTTCCTCCCTGTTTTATGCCTACGATACCAGCCAGGGTTTCTGTGGGTTTTTTTTATTATTGCTTGTAGATACCAGTCAGTGTGTGTGTGTGTGTGTGTGTGTGTGCGCGCGTGTGTATGTGTGTGTGTTATACTTGTGACATTCCCCCTGAACTGCATGTGAGCTTACGTTGATGTTGTAGGTCAAATTTATCAATCCCATACAAAATTGCAGAGACACATTGTATTATTACCCTAATTCAGGGATGTCAAACTCGGGCCAAATTTGGCCCGTGGAGCCATTTTATTCGGCCCGCGAGATCATTTCAAATATGTATTACAGTTGGCCCACATACACCATTAATGTATAGCGTAACACAACTTGCATATGAAATGTGCTGTCTCACAGGATGTGCAGACACATTTGAGCAGACAGATATGATGGGAAAGAATGTATGTGAAATTTAACTGAGTATGAAGTGCATGCATGCACAATTTTGGTCCATTTTTTAAAATAACTGTTGAGTTCGGCCGGCTGTGTCCAACGCTGTGTACTGTACAGTCAGAGACTCATGTTTCAACTGCACCATAATTGGTCCTTGCAAGGTAGACACACCTTGGAAGCCTCATGGAAGTTGCCTGGTATGCAAATAGAAAACTTAATGAAGTGAGTAAAAAGAACACATTTCAATAGTACTGCTGCCAGACTTTAACTCCCTATGCCTGCGATTATGAGACACAATTTGAACTGGAGAGACACAGCATGAAGCCATCAAATCAACATCCCCAATTCCACATCTGACCGATGGTGACCCAGCTCATAATGGCCTTGCCTATGACATGATGTTACTGTCCCTTTAAGATGGAGCATGGCGTTATCTAGGCCCCAATAAACATTTTAAAACAGCTTGCTTCAGGAAGACAAAGTTCATTCTGCAACAGGTATCAACAAGCTCAGGTGTGTTCTTATCGACAAGCTCAAGTGGATTATGTGGTGACACGAAGGTCGAGGTAGGTGCAGTTATTTGTCTTCTAGAAAATTGTGAAATACCGTATTAGCCCGAATATAAGACGATCCTGATTATAAGACGACCCCCCATTTTCAGGCTCATGTTTTGGGGAAAAAAGTTTTTTGAAGACTTAATTTTGTTTCACATTGGAAACTTTTCTCAAAATGCAGTTTTTAATTTGTTGGAAAATCTGAGGCTTTTTACAAAGAACAAATTTCACAATATCATTTTCATGGAATTTCCATGATATAAGACCACAGATGGTTACTCATATCCTTCTCCTTTATTTACTCACTTCACCTGTCACGCGCCAGCCGCCTGCCTGGGTCCGCCTGCCTGCGTGCCTGTCACGCTACAGCCGCCTGCCTGGGCCCGCCTGTTTAAAGTGCGACGCAACATAGCCTACACTCAGAGCATTAGTCTGCGCCAGCCAGGCAACCAGTCCAGTAGAGATAGGCAATCTATTGTGCAATGCACAGATTTTGCGAAATGCTTAGTTGACAGCAATAGCTAACCAGCAGCCGTCTCGCCAAATCGCCGTTCATTTTATGCATCCAAAGTTTTCCGTTGGACTAGGCCTATAGAAACCGAATGTGACCAAAGGCAGATTGACGCATTGCACTTGAAACCCATGCGCTGCCTATCAGGACCACGTTGACATTAAAAGTCCGATTGATATTCATTTCGTACCAAGGGTAAAACTCCTAGTGATTTTATATGAACAAGACAATCTCTTGCCTTAACCATTATTCTGTGTTGTTGTTGCATCGTTGCGAGGCATATCGTCAAAGGCACCGCTTTCTCGGGTACACACAGATGACTGAAGATTGATTGGCTGATAACAGCATCCCAAACTTAGCCTACAGGTTGTTCGTCAAATCACCCTTCATTTCTTTAGTTTCTAGTGGTGTTGTCGGCTGACCAGAGAGAACGACCAAAGCTTTCATGATGAGACTGTAAAACCAAACACAAATAAAAGCAGAGCAACGGGCCGCGATTGACTTGTGTTTTTCCCCTTGCACTGTCGTCCGCATCGCGTTGACATTGACAGTTGATAGACGTGCGGTGCAACAGTCATAACGAAACAAGCATCTGCAAATTTGATATGGACAAAACAATCTAGCGCGCGGAAATAAGACGACCCCCCTTTTTAGAGTACTATTTTTAGAACAAAAACCACGTCTTATATTCGGGCCAATACGGTAGATTCAGAATGTAATTGGAAATTATAGTAGAATTCAATGATACACCTGGCACTTCACCAATCAAAAGCAAAATGAATCACTTACACATTTCATTTGACATCAGGGGCGTCAGCTGACCGAATAGTATACAGAGGCACAGTCGGGCACCGAGAGATAATGTGAGCGTAGTTATTAATTCAATACCCAGGCACTTGCCCCCGTGAAATAGGTCTGGTGACTCCCCTGTTTGGCATATTGTGAAGGCAGATTTCACATGGTAGCATCTGGAAGATTGTTTGTTGGTTTATGGTCTATTGTTTGTCTTGATACGATGTAGTAGTTTACCTGCAGTGAATACCTTCTTCATGTTTCTATATCTACACATTGCCCTGGTCCTAAGCTATAACTGTACTGAGTGGAGTCCATAGGCAGGGCTGAACCAATGGCTGTCCTTCAAATGACTTCTGTACATACTCGGCAAAATAATGAGTCATTCTTCTTTCAATGTGTATACTTCACTACTGTATTTAGGCTATATTTTAGAGGTATTCATACTTGGAGTTTCTGTTTAACTGTTTTTGTGTAGTTTTACTCCTTTTAACTACTATTTTTATACTCATTTTAAATAGTTAATCGTTACCAATTAGTTACTCGTCACATTGCTTTGCACACCGTTTGATCTGCTGGTGGATCAGTCAGTCACAACCAGAAAAGTTTAATTATCTGGTTTTTTTGGCGGAGGCAACAGAGCTGACAGAACCAACAGGCCCACAATGCATTTGGGGTCCGCCCCATGCAGGTCTTGCCAGTATGAATTAAGGGGTAATGGGGTCTGCTGGAAGGTGCCAGTATGAATTAAGGGGTAATGGGATCTGTCAACAGGTGCCTGTGTGAACTGCCCTGGATAGTGCTGTTGAAGGTTGAGTAATCATTAACTGTGTATCCAGACAAAACTACGCTCATGAAATCCTCACTCATCCCCACACACACACACACACACCAGTAGTGTAGTCTATGTAGAACGCAGGAATACGGAGTATACCCACTTCTACATTTTAGGGGCTTCAGTATACTGTACCCACTTAAAATTGATTGATCCACTGTTTAGTATAGCATAAATATATACAGTATACCCACTTCAAAAAATGCTTCAATATACAGTATACCCACTTCAAAAAAGTAGACTACACCGCTGCACACACAAACACACACACACACACACACACACACACACACACAGGCATACAGGCACACACAGACACAGACACAGACACAGACACAGACACACACACACACACACACACACACACACACACACACACACACACACACACACACACACACACACACACACACACACACACACACACACACACACACACACACACAGCTGCAGTTGGCCATACGTATGCTATACGAGAGTAATAGTAATTAAGCACACGTGTCTTTAATAGCTAAATCAAGTCAAGTCGGCTTTATTGTCAATTTCGTTACATGAACTGGTCATACAAGGAATTGAAATTACGCGTACGTTTCTTACTTTCTCATTGCAGTTGCAGACATAGGCACACTTTAGGTGTAGACATAGACAGCACAGATATAGACAGTACACACACAGTACAGAGCCCTTACAATACCCATGCAGACATTTAATGTGCAAGACTGGACAAACAGTTAAGTATCCCAAAAAGTGTCAAGGAGTGTCAGAAGTCACTCACTGGCTGTATCTCAAAGTCAAGGATCCTATCCTTGCTAGGACGTGAACAGCCAAGTGATTGGATAGCAAGTGATTGTATACTCTTTGGTGAACTCCGCAGAGTGTCCAATCACTGGGCACTTCATGTCATAACAAGAGCAGGATCCGTGACTTTGAGATACAGTCAACATGCATAGTCCAAGAGAACAAAGCCAGGGTCAAGTATGCATTGAAAGAAGACGTGGATCACAAGTTACACACGTTACACACTGAGTGGCCTCGCTCCACCTCTCCACAAACACACACACACACACACACACACACACACACACACACACACACACACACACACACACACACACACACACACACACACACACACACACACACACACACACACACACACACACACACACACAGGGCCAGCGCTAGGCATAGGCACGCCAGGCGGTTGCCTAGGGCGCCAAATGTCTTGCAAAAATGTCCCACAGAGTTGAATGTCAAATTTAAAAAAAGTCTTTACATTTTACACATCGATAATGATCATGCATGGACTCAGATGTATGGTGCTATGTTTACAGATGACAATTTCTAAATGCAAAAAAACATGAAGGGGTTGCTTGTAAGGCACCAAGTCGACTATAACCGGCCCTACACACACACTAGCACACCAGCACGCACGCACGCACGCACACACACACACACACACTTGGGCATACAAAGGGTGATTGTCCTGTATGGCTGTATTGGAGAATAACTCAGTACAATAAAATCGCAGAGTGTAGATAACTAGCACATAAAAGTTGTTGCTAATAGCTGGGGGTGGAGGTGGAGTCCGGGTGGAAGCACGGGTGGAGGGGGGAACCCTGATGGAATTTTAATGTCATGCAGTTTCACATTAAATATAAAATGTTTTGTACAGAGATGTTAGAAATTACATTTGCAAAACAATTCAGTTATATGTTCAGGGGACCTAGTGAGAGTTGGGTCTGTTGTGAAAGTGACCTCCTTCAATATAGGCCTAAAGTGCAGCCAGGGGAAATGCTAGTTTGTGTACATAGTACGGCCCTTGGAGGACTTCATAACATTTGAAGTGGCCCTAGAATGAAAACAGTTCCCCACCCCTGCTGTAGAGGGATCAGTTGGGGTTCCATTAGAGATGAGGTAGTGGAGGTGGGGGGCGGGTTAGGATGGGGGACAGGGATGGGGGGCGGGTTGGGGTTAGGGACAGGGTGGGGGGATAGGTTGAGGTTAGGGTTAGGGACAGGGTCAGGGGAGGTTAGGGTTATGGACGGGGTGGGGGGATAGGTTGAGGTTAGGGTTAGGGACAGGGTGGGGGGATAGGTTGAGGTTAGGGTTAGGGACAGGGTGGGGGGATAGGTTGAGGTTAGGGTTAGGGACAGGGTCAGGGGATAGGTTGAGGTTAGGGTTAGGGTCAGGGTTGTGAATTAATCTGTGATGCAAGCAGGTAGTGGTTGACCTGTGGTGGGTGTTGGTGTGTGGTTGCTGTCTCTTGGTGTGTGGTGATGTACGGTGTATGGTGGTGTGTGTTGTGTGATGGTTTGTGGTGTGTGTTGTGTGTGTGTGTGCGTCTGATGTGTCTGTATGCGAGTGGGTGGGAGCAAGTGTAGAGAGTGTTTGCGTTCCGATATGCGACCTTGCATCCTCCACTTGTGCTTGTTTCCTCGTACCAGGAAGTAATATGTCATGATGACATCACTGACAACAGCATTATATTTCAATATAGTACAATTTCAATATTGTAATGACATTTTCTCATATGCAATTGGAATGGTAAATGAAGAATAGTCCCCATTAAATTGTTTTGCCTTGGCTGAAAGCTGGGAAACTTCATTGTGTTCTCCACGGAGGAGGGGCCAGGAGGTAGGGCAAGGCCACAAGCACAAGTGGAGGACACAAGGTTGCATATTGGAATGCACCCAGTGTGTCAGTTTTGATGGAGGAAACGTTTTGAATAGTGGCGTCAGTGTAGGAATAGAGTTGAAGTGGCTGCATTAACATCTGAGGTGTAGGTACACATGCAGCGGAATCTGATCAATTGTGATTTAATGATTCCTCTAAATGTGTGTTTTGGGTAGTAGCTTGTTTAGTGTAGAAGTGCGTGTAAGTCAGTGGGTTTGAAGTAAACTTTGGTGTGCAAAGCTTTATGTGTTGGAGATATAGAGGTGAGGAAGACAGTGGTGTCTGGGAGCTTTATGTGTTGGCGATATAGGGGTGCAGAAGACAGTGGTGTCTGGGAGCTTTATGTGTTGGAGACATAGGGGTGAGGAAGACAGTGGTGTCTGGGAGCTTTATGTGTTGGAGATATAGGGGTGAGGAAGACAGTGGTGTTTGGGAAATTCACTGTCTGGGAGTGAGTGGTGGCTTTGAGTTTTATGGATGGGTGGTGTGAGTTAAGAATGTCCAGACAATTATCAATGAGATGGAGGGGGGGGGGGGTAACAATAACAAAAAGCAACAGTTTGATAAAGTGTGGAATCACTTACAGTATATGAAGCAAGTGGCAAGTAAGGCGGGGTCTGAGAGCATCTGAGTGGAAGTGTATGCGTGTGTGTGTGTGTGTGTGTGTGTGTGTGTGTGTGTGTGTGTGTGTGTGTGTGTGTGTGTGTGTGTGTGTGTGTGTGTGTGTGTGTGTGTGTGTGTGTGTGTGTGTGTGTGTGTGTGTGTGTGTGTGTGTGTGTGTGTGTTTGTGTATTACAGTGCTCCTCTTATTTTTGGTCTCTGTTCCCACAGAGTCATGTCACAGAGACCAGACTCATCTGCACAGAGCTCTGTGTCCTTAAAAAGTGACAGATCAAAAGATGGAAAACATCCAAACTTCAGAGAGGAAGACGTGCCACCTGAGCAAAGGTATGTACACTTACCTCACAGTCTTCAGTCATTAATATTCTTTATTAATAGCTAGTATAGTGACTGTTCCGGCCATTACAATACTTTATTTATATATATTATAGCCTATTGATAGTTTGTGTGTGCATGTTTGTGTGTGTGCATGTTTGTGAATATGTGTGGTACATTGCACCTCTTATGTTGGTCTCTGTTCCCACAGAGTCATGTCACAGAGACCAGAGTCACCTGCACAGAGCTCTGTGTCCATGAAAAGTGACTGGTCAAAAGGAGGCGGTCATCCAAACTTCAGAGAGGAAGACACGTCACCTGACCAAAGGTATGTTAAGCCCCTCTTGCCATATTTTGACCAACATTAATGTCCTTTATTGATAGATATTCTTTGTATTGACAGTTCATGACATGACCATCTCTTATTGATAGCTCATGTCTGTGCCTCTACCATGGTGGTGTGTAGCTATGAGCTGTGTGTTTAAGTGTCTACTCTACTAACCCCCTAATAGTCTAGTTGCCAGGAGGGTGGACCCTGACATGTTGAGTACACCAAAGATTTATGACAGCAAGGAAATGTCACTCGCTTTCTATGGGTTTTCTACAGGCATGGGTTTTAAAAAGATCAAGCTGTGATATGGCAGTTTCTGTAAACAGGAGACCCATCCTACACAGTTCTATCATAAAACTTTGGTGTGTTCAACATTTCCGGTTTCACAATGGGGTTAAATGGGCTGGTAAGTAGACTATAACATCAGCTCTAAAATGTTTGTGGCATGGAACCACATAGAAGACATCAGAGAGTACAATATTTTTCAGAATGTATACTAATGTATGGGACTCTTTATATACTATTTAATGCTTGAATATGTAAAATTGAAGAGTTCAGAAGCAAAACCCCCTAACTCCATTTCTGAAGACCTGCACTTCTATATTTTTAGCACTGTTGGGAAAGTTACTCAAAAACTGTAATGCACTACTTATTACATGTTACTGTCATTTAAAAGTAATGCCTTACATTACAACATTACTTTTTTTTTAAAAGTAAGGCATTACACTACTTTTGCATTACTTTTAGTTACTTTAGCCAAAATGACTGGAAATAAGGATTTGGCAATCTACAGTGCAAATCTATGAGGTGGCATGACTTTCACCTGCCATCCACAAGTCGCTTTGGAAGCCTGCAGACTGAAAACCAAGATTTTCAGGAATTGTGTCTTACCCACATACAATAAGGCCTAAGAAAAATAAAAGTTTGGTTCCGGTTGGTTGTCAGGTTTGGTCATCGTCCGGTCTGATTTTTTTTTTATTTCCAATTTTTTTTTTCAATTTCTTTTTTTTTATGTCCGACCCCCCAACCCCCCACATGCGCCAGATTTTGTCATAAACGTTGAACAATGCCAAGGACGATAGTGGAAATATAAGCATTAATGAGCCAAGAGGCCTATAATATTTTATTTCAAATTGATTTATTTCAATTTTAGTGATGTTTAGTTGAACAAAAGTGAGGGGGGTGCAACGTAGGCCTACTCATCCCCCCCGTCGGATAGCCTACCCTGCCGTGTCCCTGTCTCGTGCGAATGGGATGCATCCCCTCCTTTCCTGACTAATTTGGTGGTGCTATGGCACCTCTTCAAATTGTCAAATTGTTTGTAGGCTACTGTTTTTCGACGTGGAAAGCGGTTTGGGTTTCAAGTACAGTGTGCATTTAACTTAAATGTTCTTGGCGTCCTTATTTTCAATGGAGTCAAAGTAGTGGGCATATACCCATCTTGAAAACGAGCAAGCTGGATCTTCTGGATCGGTCATCCTTTGTCAGCCTGCCATTTCAAGAGACGAAGCGCGAAAGAGGAAGCAACTGCGTGAAACTTTAAAATCTCTGCGCAGACGTAGGCTATCGTAGGCAATAGCTGATCTCACGGTGATCCGCGAACATTGTATAAAGAAAACAAAATACCCACACAAAATTTAGGTGAAAAAAATGCGTTGTAATGTGCATTGTAACGTGCATTGTGCGTTGTACTTGCATTGTAACGAGGACATATTACTGATTTTTCCCCCTGTAATCCGTTACATTACTGCGTTACTCAAAAAGGTAATACATTACAGTAATTAGTTACTTTTGTAACGCGTTACTCCCAACACTGATTTTTAGAGAACCCCGTTGTTGGTTTGGTTTACATTCATGTACTTGATAATACATATAAATAGTTATATTACATGTATAAAATGAAAAAATATGACATTTTGATACATTTGTATTAAATGAAAATGAATTAAGATTATTTTCTGAAAAGGCACTTTTGCATCTGAACTCTTCAATTATTTTTGGTTTTGTCTTCATAGTAGACAAAAGAAAGGTGTCAGTGGTCACAATGCACGGAGATCACACGATATGGTTCCAGTGATCCATATCCTTGGTCTGTTCATCTCTCTTGAGACCAAGATAAACAAATTTGCTTTAGATGGTGTCAAGCATGTGTGGTGGTAAACAAGTGAGTTTTACAAAAAAGGTTTATCCTCTCAATAGCCAAGCATGGTAGTGGGACTGACATGGTTTGGGGATGCATGAATGCTGTCAACATTGGCAATCTGAAATACACCTAAAAGAAACATGCATGTCAACATGCACTGTGACTACTGAAGCAGATCATGATATTCTCCATAGGATTGCATTCAAATATCACACCAATCTATTTAAGCCAGATGCAGACTCAAAATTTAAAAGTTCAATGCAAAGAAAGGTTGAAACGCACACTGATGACCTCCCTTGTCATCCCTTTTCATTTCGTTTCATTTCGAGACGATTCGAGCCAACATAGCCCCTTCTCTACCGGATTTTAATCTGGGGTGTACTCACTTTTGTGAGTACATGTTCAAACATTAATGGCTGTATTTTGTTTTTTTTCTGAGTGAACAAGAAATTTAAGCGGTTAAATATGTTGTTAAAAGGTCACTAATCATTGTGTCAAAGTGACATTTCTGTAATGCTTTCCTATGAAAAGATATACTCAAAAATCTGCAAAACTGTGAGGGGTGTATTCACTTTCGTGATATACTGTATGACTTTTGCCTTGTCCCAGTCCATGATGTGATTTTCCCTCCTACATTGGTCAGTTATCATTTTTGGATGTTTTTTGGAGGAAATTATCGTACAAGACTCAAATTGTTGTTTTAAGGCATCTAAATGAACTGGATAACAACTCCGAAATTATCGTATATCATGTTTTTTTTTATCGTACAGAGGACAAAATGGACAAAATTATGGTACAAATACGATAATTATTGTACATCTGGCGACATGAGTCACTCAGTGGGCCTGAAAGGTCTGTGTGAATATGTGCATGCGGCTGTGTGGGTGTGCGTGAGGTGTGGATGTGCGTATGTGTGTGTGGATGTGCGTATGCACCTCTAATGTTGGTCTCTGCTCCCACAGAGTCATGTCACAGAGACCAGACTCACCTGCACAGAGCTTTGTGTCCATGAAAAGTGACTGGTCAAAAGGAGGCGGTCATCCAAACTTCAGAGAGGAAGACGCGTCACCTGACCAAACGTATATTAAAGGGACAGTTTGGTCAATTTCAACATGCAGTTGTATTGCTCACGCTACCCTTGACTTGTCAGTACCTGGTGATGCCACATTTTTCGGCTCAGCCCTTTCCGAGATATGAGCAATTCTAATGGGGGCAGCTCTTTGTTTACATTTTTAAAAAAATGAAACATAGGCCAACTCCAAATATTTTCCCAAAAGGTACTGCTGTTTGCTAGTTGTCTGCTGATGTTTTATAACCTTTTGGATGTTTTTGGGAATAAATAAAAATGTTTTTTTGAAATGTAAACAAAGAGCTGCCCCCATTACAATGACCAGGATCTCGGAAACTGACAAGTCCAGGGTAGTGTGAGCATTACAACTGCATGTTGAAATTGACCAAACTGTCCCTTTAACTTACCCCGCAATCTTCAGCCCAACATCAACAACCGTCATTGATAGATATTATACTACTTTTGTGTTTGCAACATCCCATTCATTTTCAATGGGGTTTTATGTCTGGTGAGTTAGAATGTCGATACCACCAAAGTACTTAAACGTGGCACGGAAATCTACAGGTATATTGAAGAGTGAAGTGTGGGTCACCAGATCAAACAACTGAGAGCAAAGCATCAAGGGGCTTCCATAACTCCCATGCAATGCCCTGCCATTGACTTCAATGTTAAAGATGCAGCCTTCCAGTTACAGCTTAACCAAGTTTTGAACATTGAAATGTAATTTAGAAGGTACCAAATGCCAACAGTATTGATGTGAATGGACAAAAAAAGAAAGACATTTGGATTACAACACAACAAAACTGTTTTGCGTAATAATTTGGAACAGAGAAGTTTAGGCATTTTAAGGTTTTTTTGTTTTTTTTTAAATACCGTTATCATTGGAAGGTTCATTCAAAAACTTTTAAATTGTACTCTAATGGCTGATGACTTGAAAATTATGACGACTGTCATTTATATTGATTATTTGGGGAAACGTCATTTGTGTAATAATGTGGAATGCATATATTACCTTTATTATTTTATATATCCCTGTATACCCTGTGTTCCCAAATGTTATACGGCGGAATCCGGTTCTTCGTTTTCTCTTTCTTTTAAGAAGAAAATATTGGCACATAAGAAACATGGGCAGTTTCACTTTATGAATGGAAGCGTTTGTTGAAACATTATTTAAATATTGAAGGAACTACGAAGACAATAACAAAAAGCAACAGTTTGAAAAAGTGTGGAAACACGTACAGTATATGAAGCCAGTGGCAAGTAAGGCGGGGTCTGAGAGCATCTGAGTGGAAACCTGTGTGTGTGTGTGTGTTTGTTTGTGCGTGTGTGTGTATGTGTGTGTGTGTGTGTCACCTTGGTTTTTTGGTTTTCTTACAGTTTGTCAGTGACCAGACAAGTTTGCAGGTGTAGTGGAGAATAGTGAAGAGACAAACAACTGTTTCTTATAAAGTTTCCATACATTTATTATTATTTCAAAATCCAAAACATGTGTACTTAAAATGGCTTACTTAAAATGGCAGTCCATGCAACAAAGTCCCAAGCAAACAAGTCCATAACCAGCAAAGCCCTACCACCAGAGCTCAGCAGCGAAAGTAGCAGGTAGCCCACCCAGCAAGCAAGCAAGCAAGCGAGCGAGCAGTCGGCGGCAGCGAGAGGTAAGCAGCAAGCGGAGCAGGAAGCAGTCAGCGGCAGCGAGAGGTAAGCAGCAAGCGGAGCAGAAAGCAGAAGCAGCACATCGATCACAGCCCGTAGCAGTTAGCTTAGCAGGTTACCGTCCCTTCAGATGACGGCTCCTCCTCCGTGCGGAGAGAGAGAGAGAGAGAGAGAGAGAGAGAGAGAGAGAGAGAGAGAGGATCTCAGCAGAGAGAAGTTTCTGGTACAGCCAACAGAAAGCAAGCACGCAAGCTATGCAAGAGGCGTACTTACTTCAGCTGGGTGTAGCTGAACTACAACCCAGAACTTGTATTGAGAGCGGTGTTCTCCGAGTGGGGACCACAACCAGATACCGTTGCCCTCCGATCGCTCTGCGGTGCCGTCTGCAATGCTGCCTTCCCTCTGGCTCGTCGCGCCCCATCCTCCCGCTGAGACACCTGTTAACACATTCAATACCAGCCGTTTTTTGGAATTCAACCGTAGACTCCCAGACAATTTCATCATTTTATGTCATTTTTTGAACACCCACCGAATATTTTGTCTTCAACCCACAGACACATGTCAGGGCTTGTTCGAAAGCCCAAAGACTCAGCTGTCTGTATATTTTTACGGTTTGTTTCTAGCTTGTTTCATTCCGAAGTTATTTCACTTTAAGCGCGCACTGGTTTAGGTAAAAATAGCGATTTTGAACATTCGAACTGAGATAAAGCCTTTTTTGTCAGGGGTGCGCTCTGACTCTCCGAGTTTAAATTGCGGGTCTAAATGCATTTTCTTGCCCAAAGAACAACTCCAGTATCTTCCAAGTAAACTACTTTGATGCAAAAATCACCTGGTCAGGCAGTTCAGAGCATCTGAAATGCTAGCTAGCTAATGTCACTTGACTGGCAGTTTTCGTTCTGCAGATAAAAGTAGACGTGCCAAAGTACTCACCCAAAAGAAGGTTAGTTCCTGCTGTGTTGCATGCTGTTTTTCATTACAACCTTCCATTTTACACCTATCCTGATGGCGGCAAAACTCCTTATCCTTCCATCATATGTTTAGGAACAGGCTAGCTAGCAAGGGCTGTGCTGACAGGACATGCTTTGTTTTGATGGTCTAGGAAGTAAATGGAGACGTGACGTGACGTGATCAGGAAGTGGTCAGAGACGGTTTGATTCACTATTAGTAAAACTCAAATACTGTGTGTAATAAAATGCACAGATGATGAAATATCCAGATCCTGACTTTGTAGGAGTTTTGACTTTGTAGGTGTTTTCATGATCTATGTCAGTTCTGTTCATCACATTATTACGAAAATCACACAGAATGTGCATTAGAATGTGTAGATTCAGAATCCAATAAAAAAAAGTAAAAAAGTAATTTTACGGTTTGGGAGCCAACGCATGGGAGGCAAAACGTATTTGTACGTGACTTGGTAGTGAATGTGTTAAAAAGGGACAGACACGCCTACCCCCACCTGTTGCCCATTCAGTTCAGCCAACCAGTCAGTTAATTATGGAGTAGGCTATGGCTTAGTCATTGTCCGATCCTGGCAATTAGTACACACCAAGAAAACAATTACACAGCAATGTTAGTAACCACTGCACACATATGGGGGATCGCAGCCATGCCAGTTCATTGTTCAATCCTTGTCAGTGTCTCAGGAAGCGGCTGAGAGTTACGTCAAAAACAACAAAAGGTTATCACAGCAAACGGAACTCATGGTAATGCACTGCAAACGTAAACAAAAGAATAACACATGCAACTTAAGAACAGCACACCACGCCTTAATGAAGTACTACAAAATGCTAAATAAAATACATGCAACTTAACAGCACACCACATCTTAATGAAGTACTACAAAAATGCACACCGTGACAATAGTTAACTACAGCAAGAAAAGATTCTGATGTTAAAATTGTGCGCACTAAGAAGAACCATTTCATTACGGATGTTTTACCATTAAAGTTGTAAAATATCGCCATAGCGATTTCACCTGTGTTGCGTCCTTTGTTCTCTGGTTAACCCGTGTCCCAACAAACATTTCACATTTTAAACTGAGACGGTGTACCAAGATACCCGAACCCCAAACATGGATAAATGCACACAGAAAACCAACAGCAAATGCATACAACACATCTTGTATTTTTAATGTCCACTGAAACTGTGTTTGAGTCCGTTCACTTTGAAATAATGCGCAGCGGAGGAAACCGCTCTTACAGTGGCAGACGCGTTGCCCTCTGTCACATTACCCCCCCCCCCCCCCCCATTCACTCGAGACAGATAATCAGACACAATGTTCTCTGGGCCAGCCCGATACCTGATGGAGTACCTGAAAGGCTGCAGTGACAAGTACCATCTCGTCACCCTGGAGTTGGTGTCCTTCATTTTATCGAGCCATTGAAGGGCCCGATGATCCGTCTCAAGCACAAAGTCTTTGTCCATGAGATAGTACTTGAGGGAGTCTAATGCCCACTTGATGGCAAGACCCTCCTTCTCCACGGTGGAGTATCGCATCTCCCGTGGAAACAGCTTTCGGCTCAGGAACACCACAGGTTTCTGCTCCCCAGGTCAGTTTGCATCAGTTTGCACCAGGAAAGGCTGGCTGCTGCAGAATTGGGTCTTTGATCAAGCAGGTTCGCAGGTCATCGAAGGCCATGGCACAGTGGTCTGTCCAGACCACACGATTGGGAGCAGACTTTCTGGTCAGCTCAATCAGTGGATTGTTAAGGCCCTTTTGCAATCTTTAACTGAATCTACTGATGAAACTTAAAGGTGGGGTTGCAGGTTAACCATTTTAAGAAAATGTACTATTATGACATCACGTTGGGGGTTCCGCAGGCTCATAGGAGTCTATGTAGAACCTTAGAATCCTGAGGGAGTTCCCCCAACGTGATGTCATACCTGCAACCCCACCTTTAATGTATACAGTGTTGACTGTCATTACTATTCCTGTAGACCCTCTTGCAATCTTTAGCCAAACATTAATGTCCTGTATGGTTAGATATTATACTGACTGCTCTGGTCATTACCATCCTTTATTGATAGATAATCTATTGACAATTCCCGATTGAGGGTTTGTGGCTTTGTTTGGTTGGGTTATATTCATTTTGTGACTGCAGGGAGTACTCATGTTTGTGCCTCTACCATGGTGGTGTGTAGCTATGAGCTGTGTGTTAAAGTGTCTACTCTACTGACCCCCTAATAGTCTAGTTGCCAGGAGGGTGGACCCTGAAATGTTGAGTACACCAAAGATTTATGATAGGAAGGAAATGTCACTGGTTTTCTATGCGTTTTCTACTGGTATGCTTTCTTTGATGTGATTTAGGAAAAACAATCTCAACATACAGTATAAGTTGTGATCTGGCAGTTTCAACATACTGGAGACACATATTTCACATTTCCATTATAAAACTATTCTTCATAGCCTATCTGGATTACCAATGGGGCACAGTCTGTGGGCTGGCAAGTAGTCTATGGGCCGCCAGTTCACAGGGGGCGATACTGGTGTTTACTTTTTTGTATGTTGATAGAGACTGGCCTACAATGTAGGGCGTGCATGCGTGCGTGGTTTGCGTACGTGCGTTGGTGTGTGTGTGTGTGTGCACTGTACCTCCTATGTTGGTTTCTGCTCCCACAGAGTCATGTCACAGAGACCAGACTCATCTGCACAGAGCTCTGTGTCCATGAAAAGTGACAACTCAAAAGATGGTGTCCTTCCAAACTTCCGAGAGGAAGACGTGTTACCTGGCCAAAGGTATGTTAAGCCCATAAG
Organism: Engraulis encrasicolus; assembly: GCF_034702125.1. Taxonomy (NCBI): domain Eukaryota; kingdom Metazoa; phylum Chordata; class Actinopteri; order Clupeiformes; family Engraulidae; genus Engraulis; species Engraulis encrasicolus. The sequence goes on along the minus strand of NC_085859.1, from coordinate 8,443,955 downwards.
ATCTTTAATGTATATAGTGTTGACAGCTCCTGTCCTTACTATCCCTTGTTGATAGATAAGCTGATTGCTTCTATTAACCCTCTATTGCATGAGCAACCTTGTAAACGTCATATATATTTATAAATGTGTTATTTAAACTTAAAATCGGTTAAATAATACAAATTAAAACACAAATTCTTTTTTTTAAAATTGTGGGGGGTAGTTGGTAATTTGTTGCCGTATGGCAACAAAGCAGCTTCGGTGAACATGCCTTGAAATCAATTTTCTTTTATATGCTCTTATTGAAGGAAATTCTAAACAATTGCAACATTATATTATTAAAATGTGCAGCATAATTTATTCTAAGTAAAATACATTCGTTTTAATACTCATTCTATTCATACTTTCATACGAATGTCACGCTAAAAAGCCAACATGCAATAGAGGGTTAATGGTTGATTATGTACATATTGACATTGCTGAGAATACACATAGACCCACTAAAACTCAAATGCCTGTGGCTGAACTGTACGTATCCCCAGCATTACAACTGCTGGGCATACACGGTAGGCCCACTGAAATGCAGGAGATATCAGAGGCTTTGTTCCATTACAAGAAGCTTTTACATAATGTATTCTAACTTATAGCTGTGGGACTCTCTCTATACCATCTAATTCTTGAATATGTGTAAATGGTTTTCACTTTACTGTCTTATCTTCAGAGAGCAAATACACTGTAGACCCACTAAAACTCCACTGTCTGTTGTGCCGTGGAGACATGTAGAAGATATCAAAGGCTTTGTTCCTTTACAAGAAGCTCTTACAGAATGTATACTAGCTTACAGCTTTGGAAGTCTTTCAATACTAATTCTTGAATATGTGTAAATGGTCTTCGGTTTACTGTTTTATCTTTAGAGAGCAAATGAAAGGTGCCAGTGATCAGAATGAGCAGCAGAATCTAACACATGTGTTCCAGGTAAGTCGATGTGTTGAATCAGTACAGCACTTTTTGTGTTCAAAATTAATGAACCAAAGTAACGGAAAATACTTCAGTCCTCAAGCATCACCATTCTACTTAGGTTGGTACACTAGGTCTGTGACCACTTGAAAGAGGAGTTATCAACAACAACAGCAGCAACAACAACAACACAACTCTGAGATTGTTCATTATAATACAGTTTGTGTAACTTTGACTGCCTTTTGCAGAACTCTTCACACAGATGCACAAACTTATAACCAAATAAGCCAAACTAATATCCAGAGGTGTGAAAAGTAAAATTAAAAGTACTTTTGTGGTGTAATTACAACACTAGCACATGGCATTACATAGCTGTTACACCATTTACTCCATTGTACCTAATGAGATAGATAGACTGTGTTGTTACTGAAAAACACTAAAAACCTAACAAGGACCCACCACAAACTTGATCCAACCAGTGCAGAGTCAGCTGATTGTAAGACAAGTACACTGGTTACTCAGATAAGTTACTTGTGTCTTTTTCACTTTTACGTTTGACACCTCTGCATCACAAAACTGTTTTGCAGTCAGTTTGCCATTCATAGCACACACTTTACAAAAGTCATCAAAAGCAATCCATTGCACATTCACTTTGTATAACTGTGAATACACCTCACCGCTTTACACAACTTTCAAATGATGAAGACACTCCTAGACCCCTAGCCTCCTCAAAATGACATATGTGAATAGGGAAACCAAGAGGCAAATTGTGTTTTTCATTTTGCTGTCTGTATCTATTTGCTGCAAAGTGTGCTAGCAATGTGATTGTAGTGTTAACTATTTGGGTACAAAAACATTGCCTTTTACAACTGTGTGTAGAGCAAAGCGTGTTTGGTTTTGCAATGTATCTACACAGTTTACTGATTTGGTGTGAGGTTATAGTATTCATGTTTAGAGATCAGCAAAAACTGCTTAAATTACAGATTTAGCGATCAGACAAAACTATTCATATACTACACATGGATTCATTTGTCCTTGTATGGTGTGCTTCAGGTGATCGAGGAAAAGATCATGACATTTGTGAAGAATGAACTGCAAAGATTTAAAAGGATTCTTAGTCCAGATTACCAAGAAGACTTAAAGAGAAAAGATGAGGATGAGACTGATGCCAGAGAAGGAGCTCTCAAGATGGCACTACACTTCCTATGGGAGATGGAGAGAACAGATCTTGCTGATAAGCTGAAAGACCGTAAGAATTCTTCACTATGTCCTAATCTGTAATCTCCATAAATTATTTGACTAGTTTAGGTATACCATAATGAAAAAGGTTAAATTGCTATTGCTTCTGTCAGTGGTTGTTAATATTCATTTTGTTTGTGGACCAGATGAGCTGGATGTTCTTTGTCGGGCTGAACTGAAAAGACATCTCAAGAACAAGTACCAGAATGTGTTTGAAGGAATACCCATGCAAGGAAGCTCTGCCCTGCTAGAAAAGATCTACACAGAGGTGTGCATCATAGAGGGAGGAAGTGGGAAAGTAAATGAGGAACATGAAGTCAGGAGGATTGAGTCCATATCAAAAAGTCAAGCTGGACAGAAGAAACCAATCCGATGCAATGACCTCTTTAAGCCCTTACCTGGTCAGGACAAAGCAGGCAGAAGAGTTATGACAAAGGGAATAGCTGGCATCGGTAAAACCATCTCCATTCAGAAGTACATCCTGGACTGGGCTGAGGGAAAAGACAACGAAGACATCCATTTTATATTCCCATTGCCTTTTCGGGAGCTCAACCTGATAAGAGACACACAGCTTTCTTTGATGGGTCTCCTTCACCACTTCTTTCCAGAGCTGAAGCATTTAACCTTTGACATTCAAGAGAAGTTTAAATTATTGTTCATCTTTGACGGTCTGGATGAATGTCGACTCCAACTAAACTTTCAGGAGAATGAAAGTTACACTGATGTGACGGATGTCACTTCATTGGATGTACTCCTGACAAATCTCATAAAGGGAAATCTGCTTCCCTCTGCTCTACTTTGGATAACCTCCCGACCAGCAGCGGCCAGTCAGATTCCACCTGATTGTGTTGACCTTGTCACAGAGATCCAGGGATTCAATGACACACAGAAGGAGGAGTACTTCAGGAACAGGTTCAATGATGAGAGCTTTGCAAGCAGAATAATGTCCCACATTAAATCATCAAGAAGTCTCCACATCATGTGCCACATACCAGTGTTTTGCTGGATAACTGCTTACGTTCTTGAGGTGATTTTTGGCTCTTCAGGAGGACGGCAGCTTCCAAAAACGTTGACAGAGATGTACACATACTTCCTGATTTTCCAAATAAAACAGGCCAGTCAAAAGTTTGATAATGTGCATGAACCTGAGCCACAATGGAACAAGAATCTTATCCTTGCTCTTGGAAAGCTAGCCTACGAACAGTTGGAGAAGGGAAATCTGATCTTCTATGAAGAGGACCTGGAACAATGTGGAATTGATATCAAAGAAGCAGCAGTGCACTCTGGTGTCTGCACCCAGATCTTCCGACAGGAATCTGGAATTTTTCAAGCAACAGTGTTCTGCTTTATCCACCTGAGTATCCAGGAGTATCTTGCAGCTCTGTATGTGTTTCTGATGATGGCAACTGAAAGGAAAAATGTGATCTCCACTCACAAACTCGAACAATCCATGACTATTTTACACAAGAGTGCTGTGGACAAAGCTTTGGAGTATGAAGATGGACGGTTTGACCTCTTCCTCCGTTTCCTTCTTGGTCTCTCTCTGGAGTCCAACCAGACTCTCCTGCATGGCCTTCTGCAGAGTGGAGAGAGACATATTGGCAATGCTGAAACAATCAGTTACATTAAGGACAAGATCAGGGACATCCCTTCATCAGAGAGAGTGATCAATCTCTTCCACTGCCTGAATGAACTGAATGACCACTCTTTAGTGGAGGAGATCCAGAGCTTCCTGAGTGGAGGGACACTTTCTGAAGCCCAGCTCTCACCTGGCCAGTGGGCAACTCTAGTGTTTGTGCTGCTGACGTCAGACCAGAAGCTGGATGTGTTTGACCTGAAGAAGTACATCAGGTCTGATGAAGGTCTTCGGAGGCTGAAGCCAGTAGTGAGGGAATCCGAAGCAATTCTGTAAGTTAGTATTCCTAGAGAGAAGGGTTGATGACTTTTCAGTATTTTCTGCATTTTCTACCTGTACAGTCACGTATGGCTTTTATCCTCTTTCAGGCTTGATAGCTGTGGGCTCAGTGAAATGAGCTGTGAAACGATGGCATCTGTCCTCTGCAAAGCATCAAAAGTGAAGAAACTGGATCTCAGCCACAACAGTATTGGAGATATTGGAATCGAAAAACTTTGTAGTGGGCTGAAGAACTCAAACTGTGCATTGAAGTCACTCCAGTAAGAAATGTTAATATTTCAGCATTAACTCAGTCTTACATACTATAACTTCACTGGGTCTTCTGCTGTACTTACAGAGCTCTTAAAGATTTGTGTTTAAATATTAAAAATCATAAACATTGGTCTTGGTGTATGACACAGTGTTGTAAAATATACAGTGATTCCAATAAGTATTTGATCCCTTGCTGATTTTGTTGGTTTGCCTACTAAAAAAGACATGATCAGTCAATAAATGTTATGCTAATATATATTAACTTGAGAGAATATATATTAATGTATTTCTATTTCATTGAACAAAATAAGTATTTGATCCCCTGTCAACTGATAACAGTTCTGGGCCCACAGGCACTTCCGATCAACTTGTCATCTGAATTAAAGGTACACTGTGCAGGAAATGGTCAAAACATTTACTGCAACTATGCTACCCATTGAATGGGTTGCCGATTGCCAAATTTGATTTTTTTTATGAAAGTTAACTAAGTAATAAACTAATATTTTCTAGTATGGTCCAAGTACAGTCATTTTTGCTGCTAAAAATGGCTATTTTTGGAAATTCAAAATGGTGGACCATGGAGAAGATCCCCCTTTTCATGTATGAAAAGTGCAATTTTTCCAGTCATAATGAGTACTTAGAATTTGATGGTGGGGGTAAGTATTGATGAAAAAGGTAACATTAGTGAATGGGCAGCATGCATTCTGGAAATAAACAACTAAAAATCTCACACAGTGTCCCTTTAAAGACACCTGTACATACTAACATGCATAAAAGACACATTGAATCAGCAGTATCAGTCCATAGTATAAGTGAATCGGTCACACTCCAACCTCACCAGCATGGGAAAGACCAAAGAGCGGTCAAATGATATCAGGGACAAGATTTTAGACCTGAACAAAGATTAAATGGGCTGCAAAGCCACAAGAAAGAGATAGGGTATTAATGACCCAACTGTTGATGTATTTCTTCCAAAATGTAAGTAATACAAAATGACTATCCGTCAGCCTGTCTGATGTTCTATACAAGATTCTACCTTTTGTAGGGATTTGATAATCATGAGAACAGAAAGAAAGCACCCTAGACATGTACGGGATGATATCAAAGCTACTGGGAACAAAATCACTGAGAAAACTACTGGTTGCACTTAATGCCACAGAGGTTTAAAATCATGTAGTGCACACATGGTACCTCTACTTCAGAAGGAACCTGTGCAGTCCCACATGAGGTTTGCCAACGGACATCAGACTGGTTTAGGACATGATAAGGAGGTGCTGTAGTCAGATGAAACCAAAATCAAGCTGTTTGGCATTAACACAATTCAATGTGTTTTGAGAAAGAGACTGCTGTCTATGATCCCAAGAACGCCCTCCTCACCATCATGCATGAAAGTAGTATCATTATGGTTTGAGGGTGTTTGCCTGGCCAAGGCACAGGACAACTTCACATTGTCAACGAATGGATAGAGAGAGACATGTAATGTGCATCCTGATTGCAAACATCCTTCCCTCCACCACTACACTGAAGGTGGGCCATTTTGGGATCTCCCAACAGGACAATAAAACACAACATAAATTCAAAGCAACGAAGGCGTGGCTCAATAAGAAGCATATTACAGTGAAGTGGCCTAGACAGTCTCCAAATATTAACCCTATAGTAATTCTATGGAGGGAACTGAACCTCACATTTGCCAAGCTACAGCCACAAACTATTAATGTTTTAGAGATAATCTGCAAAGAAAAATGGACAAAAATCGTTTCTACTATGCACAAACATTGTCATCAACTAAAAGAAGCATCTGACCTCAGTGCTAGAGAACTAGGGCTTTGTAACAAAGCACTTTATCTTCTTTAGCTAGAGGGGTCAAATACTTATTTGCCTAAATTAAATACAAATAAATTAAAATATATTATTTTTTTATTATTTAACTTATTTAAGTTATTTTCTGGAAATTCTTTTTGATATTCTGTCTCTCCATGTTTGAATACATACGTCTTTATTAGTGGGCAAACCGTCAAAATCAGCAAGGGATCAAATACATATTGGACCCACTGTATGCAAATAATGTATATGATATGCATTTCTACCTGTACAGTCAGATATGTCTTTTATCCTCTTTCAGGCTTGATAGCTGTGGGCTCAGTGAAATGAGCTGTGAAACGATGGCATCTGTCCTCTGCAAAGCATCAAAAGTGAAGAAACTGGATCTCAGCCACAACAGTATTGGAGATATTGGAATTGAAAAAGTTTGTGGTGGGCTGAAGAACTCAAACTGTGCATTGAAGTCACTCCAGTAAGAAATGTTTATATTTCAGCATTAACTCTTACATAATGTAACTTCACTGGGTCTTCTGCTGTACTTACAGAGCTCTTAACCCTATCCAGACTGGGGGGGGGCTAAAAGTGCCCGCACCAACTTTGATGTCGTATAATTCCTTAACGACTTAAGCTATGACTACGAAACTTTGTGACTTTTCCTAACATTTAGTTGGCTACAGTTAGGTACCGAAAGATTAGGTTTATCATTTTTTCTGTTGCCATGGCAACGGTTTTCTGACAGGTATGTCTGACCAAAAATCACTTAACCATATCTATTCATATTTTTTTGTTATTTCCATTAGCCTCAGACAACTTGGTGAGCATTTAAGTGGTTTGAAGCATAAAATCATTAAAATTTAAGTGCATAACCTAAATTTGTTGGAAAATCCATTATGGCGAGATTTTGGACATAATAACATAATTATGTCATAATGACGTCATAATAATAGATAATTACACAAAAATTATGTCATTCATAGATGTCCATATGTAGATCATCTCCCCCAAGTTTCGTAGTCATACTGTATTCCGTTCATGAGTTATGAGGGGGGGGTCAAAAGAGCCCCCCCCCAGGCCCAGGAATGCCAAAAAAGCCCAGTCTGAATAGGGTTAAAGATTTGTGTTTAAATATTAAAAATCATAAACATTGGTCTTGGTGTATGACACAGTGTTGTAAAATATATGCAAATAATGCATATGATATGCATGTAATAGACATAATTAATAATTAAGACTCTTCTATTCAGGCTGGAGAACTGTGGTTTAACAGGCAAAGGATATGCTGCTCTCGCCTCAGCTCTCAAATCAAACCCTTCACACCTGGAGGAACTGGACCTGAGAGGAAACGACCCTGGAGACTCTGGAGTAAAGCTGCTTTCAGAATTACTGCAGGATCCAGCCTGTAAACTTCAGAAACTGAGGTAAGATTATGTCATAGAACATCTTTTGATGCACATGTCTGAGATGTTCTTTGGAGTGTATGTTGGGATTTGTTTGATACATTTCTGTGTGCCCTACCACGAGACATGATCCATTTTATTCTGTAATGATGTTGGATGTAACATTTTATTCTGTGATGATGTTGGATGTAACACGTCAGGGGTCAACAAATAAGTTTGTTGCCGGACCAATTTTATTTCTGACAATTTCATCACAGGCCATGACTATGCTTTATTTAACTTTAAAAATGAAATGCATTCAATTTAATTTGAACATTAGTATGCTTCTATGTGTAATAGGCATGATGCCACCAATTATTGCAAAATAACCCAAAATAATGCCCATCCTTCATTACAGCCACTGACAGTAGGCTGCTGCCCATGCACACACAAGCTCTTTGTCAAATACTTGTCTTTTATTTTATTTATTTCAGCTGCATCAAGGCAAAGCATAACTTTTCTTTCCTTGGTAGCCATTGCTACGAATAAACAAATATGAACAGGGATAGATGGAAATCAAAATGATTGATAAGACAGGTAAATTGTCTGTATAATAATGTTGATTAAGTGCTGGTTTATTAGGAAAGCATTACTGCAATACTGGTTAAGGAATTGCTGGGTTTCAAACTGCCACTTTGCTAAGTTTCACTAACAACTACATGCAGCTGTACTCCATGGATTAGTCTTCATGTTATTACACCAACTGCAAAGAACTTTTAAACCTCCTCAACCAACTGTGACACTGTTAGAACTAAAGAATTAGACACAACAATTTATTAAGGACAGCGTGTACATGTCTGCAGACACTTGAAAATGAAAGCCAGAGGAGAAAGCCAAAGGAGAGTCAGAAGGAAGAGTTCATCCCTTAAAGCAGCATGGGTTCCCACTCATCACAACAAACCATATACTGACTATTTACTGTTTTTAAGAAACTTTTTTCAGTGGAAATGGTTAAATATAAGTCAATGGATGGCGTGATTGGCTCAATGAATAAATACCTTCTCTGTGAACTTCTCAATGCATTGAAAGTCTGTCTGACACTGAACGGGGAGTAGGCCTAATTATATATATAATTTTCAGTTTCCTTTGATGAAAGCATCACTGATATAAACCAGATATCCGTCTATGTGATATTTTAATGGGAAGGATTAATAATGAAAATTGGACTGAGGACAGTATGAGTGTTGAGGACTACTATACTGTGTGTCCAGATATCCAGCGTCTCTTTCTAATGCTACCACCCCATCAAACTACAGCACAGAACAACACACTGGCCACAATACCAATGCACACACCTCCTCAAGCTTTATCTAACATTTCCAGACCAAAGAACACGCAGTATAGTAGTCCTAAACACCCATACTGTCCTCCAATTATACGATGCATTGCAATGCATTACATTTCTACAGAAAGCAAGGGCAATTGTTTCATCAGTCATGAGGCAATACAAGCAGTCAGATAATGTCCAACATTTTATTGGATGTTGTGGAGGGTACAGGTCTTTTCGTCGAATGGATTCTTGAGAGGGGACCATTCGAACAAAACGTTGGACCATTCGTATAAGGCAGGGGATCTTTCGTCGAGGACGTTCCGTCTACCGCAAAAGCCTACGAAAGGTCCTTAAAATTGAACTAAAGATCCTTAGGTTTCAACTAAACGTCCCTTCAGCCTGCCTATATTAGAAATGTAAATCAGCTTTTTTAATGCTCATTTTAACGGGTTTTCTTCAGCCTGCCTATATTAAATATGTAAATCAGCTGTTAAGTTTTGTTTTTTGTTGATTTAAACATGTAAAATGTACTTACTCATTTTAACTGGTAGGGCTATGTTGTTGGTTTTTTAACGTTTACGTCGTTACATTTTTTGACAATTTACGTTTACGCCCTTACATTTTTTGACAATTATCTAGACAATATTTGAGAAGCTTTTTTTTTTCACGTCGTTACATTTTTTGACAATTTACGTTTACGCCCTTACATTTTTTGACAATTATCTAGACAATATTTGAGAAGCTTTTTTTTCACTTTTACGCCGTTACTTTACTCCCATCTGCGGGCAGAGAGGCGGGACCAAGCACAGCCTGCTCGCTTTGAATCAAAGCAGTGCGGTTTAATGTGTCTAGAAGTAGGCTATTGACCCTTGTGCTCGCTTTGAATCAGAGCAGCGCGCGTCTAGGCTATAAACTACAGTGCATCTAGAAGTAGGCCTATTGACCATTGAGCACATTGTCATGCAGCGAGTTTTCTGACTTTCCGGTAACTTTTTAGATGCGAAGCACCAGCAACAAGAGAAAGCTGTCTCCCGACACTTTGATGTTTCTGATTCTGAATGACAACAAATAGTTCGCGCATGAGCCAGAAAACAATATAGGTCCTAACAGTGTTGAAAACATTACAGAACCCATGCACCTGTGTTAAGCCCATGGCTACAGTAGAGAGAGAGAGAGAGAGAAGTTAAATCGCTACGTTAACACTGCACAGGAGCGCGTTCTCTCTCCGCCGCGTCTTTGCATGAACAAATGAAATGGTAATTGAATAATAGTTTGCCAGTATTGCAGGGTGTATTAAACCCAGTGTACGTTGGGGTGCAAGGGAGAGCAAGGAAGAGAGCAGCATCTGTGATTAACCGCTTCGAAATGTGTGCGTAAAACCTGCTGTAACCAGTGGATTTTGTGAAGCTTGAAGTGTACCGCATTAAAAAAAAAGCTTTGTTTGATTTCGTGTTTGTATTTTACTTTGACGTTGCCTATAGTCCTCAGTTTATGGGTATTTTCAGTTGACCCCCTACACGTTTTCTTTCTGTCATGTAGGGTATTGTAAATAAATCGACCGTATTTTTTTTATCATTTTGATTTCGGACTTAATTTAGCCCTTCAATCACCCCTCTCCAATTGCAAACTTTACCCTGATAGAAGAGCATTCGCTACCCTGCACTACTCGTTAAGCACTTATTGTCTGACTGATTTTGGCTGCTGCGAATAAGGTAGGTCTATCTTATAAAAAAAAAAAGGGTCTGTCACCGTTTTGGCTGAAGGTTGACACCACGAACCAGATGACAATTGCAGTCTTGCCGCGGGTCTTGAACAGTGCGCTCTCTTTCCGATTCAGATTGCTTCTTCTGAGAAGGCAACTGGCTACCGCAGGAGAGGGAAAAGGTGGCAATATTATCCATAAGCTTGTTGGATAAATTGTGTTTATCCTATCGCAGATGAGGTTCTGGAATATTTTGTAGTGCATGGGACATTGACAAGGAAAGGTAGCTATGATATCCTCGTGAATAGGTCTTCGACTTTTCAAAATGCCTCCTGCTCGCTTTGAATCAGAGCATCGCGCGTCTAGGCTATAGACTATAGTGCATCTAGAAGTAGGCTATTGACCATTGAGCACATTGTCATGCAGCGAGTTTTCTGACTTTCCGGTAACTTTTTAGATGCGAAGCACCAGCAACAAGAGAAAGCTGTCTGTCGACACTTTGATGTTTCTGATTCTGAATGACAACAAATAGTTCCATGAGCCAGAAAACAATATAGGTCCTAACAGTGTTGAAAACATTACAGAACCCCTGTGTTAAGCCCATGGCTACAGTAGAGAGAGAGAGAGAGAGAGAGAGAGAGAGAGAGAGAGAGAGAGAGAGAGAGAGAGAGAGAGAGAGAGAGAGACGTTAAATCGCTACGTTAACACTGCACAGGAGCGCGTTCTCTCTCCGCCGCGTCTTTGCATGAACAAATGAAATGGTAATTGAATAATAGTTTGCCAGTATTGCAGGGTGCATTAAACCCAGTGTACGTTGGGGTGCAAGGGAGAGCAAGGAAGAGAGCAGCATCTGTGATTAACCGCTTCGAAATGTGTGCGTAAAACCTGCTGTTAACCAGTGGGTTTTGTGAAGCTTGAAGTGTACCGCATTAAAAAAAGCTTTCGCAGATGAGGTTCTGGAATATTTTGTAGTGCATGGGACATTGACAAGGAAAGGTAGCTATGATATCCTCGTGAATAGGTCTTCGACTTTTCAAAATGCCTCCTCTCAACATTCAACATGTAAATGGGTTATTCTGTAGTCCAACGCTATCCTGGCAGGAGAATCATTCGTTACAAATACTGCATACACACTCAGCAATTGTGTCTGTTGGTTTTTGTCCTCCAGGTCTTCATAAAATCATCTACCACCGCTGTGATAATTTGACTACACACCGCTGAACAGTTAACAGTTTTTTAGGCTACTGTATTGACAATTGCAGTCATGCCGCTTGTCTTGAACTGTCTCTTCCCGTTCCATATCGTGACAGCCAGATGAGAAGCGCAAAGGTGATCCGCGATTGCGGAGGAAAGGTGTCAATATCCATAGCCTAACCCTTGAACTGTGGAGCAATTACATATTGTTTAGGTTCTTGAATACTTGGAATTAGCATGGAATTAATTTTCCATTAATAAGGAAACGTGTAAGATTTATCCTCAATCCTCCCCATAATGTTTTTGTCATAGGCCTAATGTTAATGCCCTCCCCAACACATATCCCCAGTACAATATTGCGACACACGCTTGGCACAATGATAGGCCTACTAAATGAGTTCAATGTTCTTGCAACACTTTTCCCAAGAAAAGTCAGTTTTCATTTCGAGATTCCAGAGCAAATCAGCTGGTACTGCGCTGCTCGCTTGCTGGTCAATAAACGTTGAACTGAACCGTGTTGTGTGCGTGTGTGGCTATGTGTGTACCATCGTATGTCCATGATCGTCCGTGCTCTTATCATGCAAATGACATGTCATGCAGGCAAGGGCGTCCGTTTGATTTCAAAAGTGCTGGCCCGGACAATTACCATAAACCCGAGTAAGGTTTGAAAAGTGCTGGGTACAAGATAAGGCTACTTCCGATTTGAGGTTTCATGATAAATAGCCTAATACGCATTGGCGTATTGACGCATAATGTGGCCATGTTAAAAATTAAAAGCCATCTGCGCTGTCTTGTTTATTTCTGATATCCTGCGCTGAAGTCATCTTTATCATACATATTATTAATGCAACGGTAACTGAGTGGTTAACCCATCATAACTACATGTAGCCTTGCATAATGGTGCACGTCAATTTGTTGTCATAACTTCGCTCTGTCCCTTTTGATTTCCTCAAGCAATTCATCCCTTTTGTCATTGTCCCTGTTTTACTGTTAGTCTTATGGACCTAGGGCGTATCGATCACCATTATTTGCCTGAAACCTGCAAACTAAACACTGCATGCGCGCAGCCACACAGAGCATTCTCTGTGTCAAAGGAACCCTTTCTCCGCGCCTGTGCGGCATTCTCCTTATCGCTCCTAGAATGGCAATACATGTTGGCAGACTTTATTTTGCATAATTCACGATTATCTGGATATATTTGGCTAGGTTACTCAGCAAAGAACACCATTAACGTTAGTGAGGTAACTTTTGGCGTGCTGATACAAACACCAACGGTGAATCACGACGCATAGCCTACTGAAAAGGTCCATAGCCATTGTGTTCAACGCCCTTTGATAGGCTCTGCCTGTATCAGGGTCGATAGGCTAATGATGATGGTCAGGGCGCACATCAGTGTTTGGGTTGTCTATGCTTTTTTCTGGAATACTGTGCCGATTAGATAGAAATGATCATGTTATGAACCCGAGTTTAGTAGATATCGCGCGGTGAACGAGGCAGCCTGCAAACAGTTTGAAGCACAATGTGGCTGTAACAAGTTAGAAAGTAGCCAAACCATGTTGCTTGTTAACCTGTTTAAATTATGAGCGTTCCACGAACTATCTTTCTTTGCACACGCTATAAACTATGGTTAACTATGTATGCTTTATAATGTTGGTAAAGGCGGGATAAGCGGGATAATGTATTGTCCACACGTGACTACGGAAAATACATTTCCCTTCAGAGATAACAGCACTCCGCCTTCGGCGTCGGGGGTGTTATTCGCCCCGTAGGGAAACATTTTCTTATAGTCATGTGTGGACAATACATTATCCCTTAGGCCTACCTTTAAATTGATGTCGTACATTTTAAAACATTTCGTTGATATTGTAGTGGTGCAAACGACTGTAGTTATGAGATGGGCGCCAGCCAGGCAGCAAGACTGCCGTTACCTTTCCAAAAATGAATAAAAATCAGTGACCAACACATTAGAAATAATTCATATCAACACAACGAATATCTTTTCTTACGTTTAGTAGTGCACTTTTGCAAAACCCTCTCAATTTGGAACAGCTCACATCAATGTCTGGCTTTAGCGATTCTTGCGAATGGTGATCTTCTCGGCGCACACTTCATGGTTCCCTCTCTCTTGCTCTCTCGGCTTGTTGCTTCCTGACAGTCTCACCCGCCATTTGAAATTAACTCCATTTTATAGGCTGCACGTGTAGTTCACAGGGGGTAACGCTGTTATCTCACTCCGGAGGAGGCAGAGGCAGTCCGTTACAATATAGTATATATAAAATAGGCTATAAAATAGGCCTAATGATAAAAAAGCAGCCTGAACTAAAATTAATAATTAATTTAAAAAAATAGAGATGCACGCACTTTCTACATGGTTCGATTTTTGTTTTCATTGCATTGTGGTGGTAGGCACACAAGTTTGATAAAATATAAAAAATAATAGGCTAATAAAATAGGCAGACTAAACTAAACATCTGCCCAGTTACACGAAAGGTCTGCATGGATTGAACGTAACGTCCTTAGGTCTTCTACGAAAAATCCTCAGGTACTGCACGAAACGCCCCATGCCTTCTACGAATGGTCCAACGTTTTGTTCGAATGGTCCCCTCTCAACAATTCATTAGACGAATCGTCTCGAATTCGTAGTGGCTATCAGCCATGCAGTTTGCAATGCTTGGAAGTGTTTTCATTTTACTTAAAGCTAATTTGCTCCGTAAATGGCCACGGAAGTAATTGAAACTTGAAAAAAATATACCACATCGATTATGGCATTTGCCAAATCGATTATTTTCCTGACCAGCGTTGCAATGCATTTGCCGAATTGATTATTGTTGACACCACTACTGTACTGGGGATGCATTTATATTGTGGCCAGTGTGTTGCTCTATGTATGCATTTGCCATACATGTGTAGTGTACAGTGACTTTAGGACATGGTGTATACAGCTGGGAATGTGGGGTGAGATATCTGAGAAGGGATATTAGTATTAGTGTTATATGTTAATCTGTTATGGCAGTGTGATACTCTAAACTGTTTGATGAGGTGGTAGCATTAGAGAAAGTCTAGATGACTGGAGAGGTGAGGAAGGCAGGGTCTGTGGTGGGCATGGAACTGGAGACTCTCACTACAGAGTAGAACCCTCAGCAGACTGCACTCCATTCTGGACAAGGCCAGCCACTCCATGCACACCACCATCAGTCTGGTCAAGGTCAGCCACTCCATGCACACCACCATCAGTCTGGACAATGCCAGCCACTCCATGCACACCATCATCACCAGTCTGGACAAGGCCAGCCACTCCATGCACACCATCATCAATCAGAGGGGTCTGATTAGCTACAGACATAGAGGACTTGAAGTGCAAGATCCCCCTGCCAGTCCGTCTCCTGCAGGACAGGCAGGTTACAGAGGTCATTTGTCCCCAAGGTCATACAGTTGTTTAATGCCACACATCACAGATGACTGAAGTGCATGATGCCCCTGCAAATCCTCTTTTCAACTTGTAAAGGCAGCTAGATCCAAACCTCCCAAATGCCCCATCCAGGATGATCACTGCACTAAGGGACTCTCATAGCACTGGATCTTCGATCAGGACACTTCCAATACAGTATTCATTTACGTGTATTTCCCACATGGCACCTTACCACATCAGATCACCTTCTACCCCTTAAGATCTTTTGGGCTATTTTTAAATTATATTGTATAATTATATCATATATTATTATATTATACGGAAGCCCAGTGGTGACATGGAGGAGGAAAACATTTTTGAGGAAGCGTATGCACTGGAGACTAACACTTTTGCGAGATAACGCAAATATTTTGCGAGATAACGCAAACCTTTTGCGAGATAACGTAAATCTTTTGCGAGATAACGCAAATTAAAACTTATATCTGCGGGTTCACCACTTTGATTTGCAGCACACTTTTTGGTCACCGGGGGGCAGTCTGAACCAACACGTGTCAGAGCCGTATAGAGACACGTGTACAGCTTTGACATGCCACAGTTGTAGGGGTAGGCTATTCAATTCAACCACCACTGTTGTTGGATAACAGCCAGAGGGATGCTGACAGTCAAAAACATTAGGCTACTACCGCTGGAAGGACGTGCAAGGATACCGTTATTTTATACATTGTTTTATGTTAAATACATAAAAAACAGATTTTATGGACACAAAGGGAAATATAGGATTTTCTGGACCACACGTGTCCACACGTGCAATGCAGAATCTCTGTATGACAGAATTAAGGAAGGCAGACGGGACAACTGTTTACTGAACGGTTATTTTCAAAGATGTTGAAGCATATTTCATATATGAAAATCATTTTGTCATATCAAGACCCGCATGTGAATTATGTAGGCCTAATTTTAACATAGGCCTCGACGATGAGGCAGCACGCTGTATTCTTTCTTTCTTTTTCTTGAAACTTTCAACGCAATGTGTCGTTTGTTGCGGTTTCTCCCCTTATAATTTATAGGCCTAATAGGCTAAATCAATTAGAATATCACTGCTTAGCCATGCAGAGAGCTTAGACTTGTAACAACTCCGACATTTGGAACTATCCAAAGTGGGCATTGGTTAATAGTTTTCACGGTCAGACTTGCATTAATGTTTCTTAACGCATGACATGATGGCAGATCACGGAACTTCACGCAGTAGCTCAATTAATAAAAGCGACATATTTCCTTCCTGTGGTGGAAAATTCCTCCTGTTATACATGACATCGGGTCTTAGGTAAATGGAGGAAATCAAATAGTTATTTGCTTTTAATTGGGAACCAGTTTTACAGTGGCTTTTAGCGAACACAAATTACTTTTGCATGTAACTCGTACCGCCGCATGCCCCGTGGTGCCATGGTTTCCGACCCTGTAGCACTGAAAGATATCGCTGAAATCTAATGCAGAGCTCAC
This sequence comes from Engraulis encrasicolus, assembly GCF_034702125.1. NCBI lineage: Eukaryota > Metazoa > Chordata > Actinopteri > Clupeiformes > Engraulidae > Engraulis > Engraulis encrasicolus. Next base: position 8,427,281 of record NC_085859.1, on the reverse strand, counting down.
AGAGATGACTAAAAACTGTCAAAAATTCATGGAGAAGTGTCACGTTTGGCAGAAGGTCAATAGCCTACTGGCATTGATGATCTGGCTTTGTTGTAAGCAGTCCAAAATCGTAAAGGGCCGTAGCCTAACGCAACCTTGCGCAAACTAAAACACTGACAGGACAGTTTTTCTGAGGTGTGGCGGGACACAGCACACACACACACACACACACTGGCCATAGCCCTCCCATTCCACCCCTTCATTGATCACCTTATAGCCCCCTATGCCCACCCCGTTCAGAATCCTCTGCACCCCACACACGCTCCCTAATATTTCTCAACGTTAGCTCTATAACCTCTTTGGACAGCCCTAGCTGAGAAGGATAGCTGATAGCGTTGGTGCTTATTGCCATCGGGGGTAATTAGTCCATTATATATTTTTTAAAACCAAGGGGCGCTGGGAGGGATCAAGGGGGGGTTGGGATGCTTATGATGAGGTTCAGGGGGCGTTTGTTCAAAAAATGGTTGAGAACTACTGCTCTACCAGTATGACCCAGACTGGCGCTCCCCCCAGCACACACACACATGCACCTCATCCACCATTCTACACCAATGCACATCAATATGTGAGAATTGCACTCCGTTGTTTACCACTGGTTTTCAACCTTTTTTGAGCAAAGGCACACCTTTCATCGAGGGAAAATGGCAAGGCACAACACCAATGAAAATGTTAACTGAAAATACAACCATATAGCCTATAAAGGTAGGCCTACAGCCATTTAACTCATTGGCTGCCAGCCATTTTCATAAAAGAGTAACTAGGAGTGCCAGAGATTTTTCAGCATTTTGGGCGTTTTTTGGAGGCTCACAGAAAATTGAGTTCTGTGTCTATGTCAACACCATACCTATCAAAACACAGATTAGATTCTCATCTGTCACCGGAAAAAAACTCTACCCCTTTCCGTTCTTTCATAATCATCTGTTGAAAATAAGTGGAATTCGCGAAAATGCTGCTTTCTAGCCAAAAAGCTGAGAAAACGGCCTTTGAAGTAGAACTATAATTGCAAACGTTTTTGCCCATAATGACATCGTCCTAACAACTCCAAACCTATCAGATGCTATTACAGAGTCTTCTGTCATCTGTAGCCTGAACAAAAGATCGTTTGTATGATCTTTTCAACCTAATAATGTACTGAAATATAACGGGGGTGGGCTCGAAAACAAGAGTGTTTTGTTTTGTTGCTGGCGCGCACAATGGATCATGACAGCAGGTGCATGTAACTCCGTGAACTCACAGAAATACTGTCTCATCATCCTCCCTCTGTTAAGCCTCTCGTCCGGGAACGAATCACAGCTGGTTTGTTTCCTCCCATACCGTGTGTGTGTGTGTGTTTCCTCCCATACCATGTGTGTGTGTGTGTGTTTCCTCCCATACCGTGTGCTTACTGCAGCTTCTTTTGCAGATTGATGATTACTGTCATCATGTTTCTGCTATAGTGATCTTGTCATGTGTTCAATGAATTTTCTTTTGATAAAGTAGGTATTACTGATCACATATCCAACATTTCACAAGCCGATTGGAGTGGTGAAGGCTAGCTGGTCTGAGGCTAAGTGCAATGCTTTCTCGTGTGAGCTGAATGCATCTGACCAGACACAAAGGCTACTCTGTTACAAGAATCTGCAACCCCCTGTCTTTTTTGGATGATACCATAAGCTGATCATACTATACAGATCCATCCATTTCGTGCTAGCTAACTAGCGTAGCAAACTTTATAGCCAAGCATTCCCAACTGAGGTGACTACACATCACCACCAGTCCCATACTGTTGTATTTTCCTGTTAGATGATCTTTTGTATGCATCATCCTGACATTGCGTAGGCTGATCACATATCCAAAATGAAACAGTTGCCACACAGATCGTCTCTGGTTGAACATGGTGTATTTGGGGCAAGCTAGCTACAATGCCTACTAGCTAGATAGCAACAGGGGGTTGTATTTTTGTCATGAGAGGAAGTTTTTTTCTTGTCAGGCTCTGACACTAAAATCAGTAGCCTACCTGTGTTAAAATCAGAGGGCAAGAAAGTAGACTACTGTCACAGGTGCTTTACTTTCAAAAATGATTTTGCTATGCTACTTTTGAGATTATAATAGTAAAAAGGGATGTTTTTGTCTTGACATTTCCTCTTGCTCTGAGCTAATGCCCTGCCCTGACTGTTCCTAAGGACACTTCTGCCACCTACAGGAACAGTTAGAACATGCCTAGAGGCGTGAAATTTATACACAACATAGGTCAGACCGTCCTCAAGGCGTGGCTGTAAAAAAACGCAATTATCGGCGAACGCCGTCAAAGGCAGGGGGCATCACTATTTGAAATGACGTTATTCACCGCCGAAGGCAGCCAATGAGTTAATTTTCCATGGCACACCAGATGATCTCTGACGGCACACTACTGTCGCTCCCTCTAGGTAGCTATCCAGGGTATCGTCCAGGTCGTCAGGGACGAGGGCACGCTGGAATGCTCTCACATGTCCAAGTTCAGTCCCAATATCACCCCTCACAATTCTCGGACAGCCCCTTAACCGCTGCACCCCCCCAATTACCTTTGGGTCACTTGTAGTGTAGGTGTAACATGACGGGATGTGTACCTCTAAGCCGCATCATTAAGTCTGTCATGCGTTGGTGCGCCATGTGATCAGTAGGCACCAATTGGCAAAACTTGGCACGCTTTTAAAAGGTTGGCACAATCTGCTCGGAGTCGGAGGGAACCGTCAGATTGTTTGTGTGCTTCTGGCAACTTTGCCTTTTGTTTGTGTGTGTGGTGCCGCTGGGGAGTCGAGCCCGTGTAGAGCCTCTCTTCACAAGAGAGGGACAATTTCGTGGAGTTTGGTCTATGACGAGGGTGCAACTCTAAGCGAGGCCACATTTAGTTCACTAGGCCAACTTCGTACTTGGCGTTATCGGAACCAGGCTTTTTGCGCCCCTTGCCCGGCGACTTCGAGACAGTCGGTCGCTGTCCGTGGTACCTGTGGATCCACCTGTTGGTCTGTCTGCGGGCTGCTGTTTATATTGTAGAGTGACTGTGTGTGTGTGCGTGCGTCAGCGGCGGTTTTGGGGGGTGTGATGTTGGTAAGCACAAATTCTGTAACCAAGCCAAACTAGTGGGGTCTCCCCCAGATGAGAATTTTTAAAAATAAAAACGCTCCTAAATTGTGAATTTTGACCTCTTCAGACAGCTCCCTAGGCTACTAAGTCATTCTACCACGTTGCATTTGACATCCTTCACTCCACGACTTGAAAATACAATCCAAATGTTTGCGATGCATCTTACAGCAATGCATTGAACAGAAAAACACATCACCAGTGACGGTCATCATTCCAGAAAGGGTTCTTATTCTGCTAGGTAGAACTAATAGAAATTAAGTCAAGTGGCCACGAGCATGCCGTTGCGACCAGGGTACACTCACTGTAGGCTACACGAGAGCTGCCAAAAACTTGTGTTGGCCTGCCGTTAACTTGAAAACAGGCTACGGGAAAGACAGACACCAGCACCCTTCTGAACAATTGTGAACCCATCTATGGGTGAGCGAGTGAACCCGTTCCTAAACCGCAAGCTTCATCAACAACCAAACATGTTACAGCGGACAAATATAACCTTACCTTAAAATGCTGTCTTGACCGCAGAAATCCCAAACTTTCACTTAATCCACACGTTTTCAAAATCATTGTCCACGTTCCCGTTTGTAATCCATATGATATCATAGCTAATCAAGATAGGCATATTGTGCTGCCGTTTAGCTATTCTCTTCAACTAACTGACGGTGTGTGTGGTTCATGTTATCTGCATATTATTCATTCGTTTCTTCTTGATATGTCCCAAAGTTCTACTCCATGATTTGTTCACTCCACATCCAAAACACAGACGTTTCCTGAAAACTTTGATTGCAGTTCAAATGTGTTGTCAGTCTTCGAGATTATCATAAAAGTACTGGCTTTAGTCAAAAATGTAAACATCACGTCTGCCTGAGCTCTACTTCCTGAATCTAATGTTAACATAAGGTGTCAGATCGAGTTATGATTCATCAACTCATCTGTCAATCATATTTTCCGGTGCGCTATTGGTATGAGCACAATGAAAATGTGCTTCAAAAACGGGCGTTGCATCCGCGGAAAGCCAATTAAAAAACAGATTCTCTGCCATTGACTCCAAGTCATTTAGAATGTGTGCTTCATTTGCTGTAGTAACGTGTTTCACCATCGCTGTTAAACAGTGTTTCTCGATAGCCACTGTGGTGTCGCTGTTTAGGCTAACCAGTTTTATAAGAACCGCCAGTAGCAGACAACACAGACAGCTGAATCACGTCAACAGGATGAAGGGTTTAAATTTGGATGTCGCGTTTGTCGCTTTTATATTGGTAAGCCGTGCTTCAAGTGCTTGCATTAAGAACCGCCTCTGGTGTGCGTGCGCGAGTGTGTGACGTTTCCCCCTTTGCTTTCAGTTCTTATTTTGTGTGATTTAGGATAAAGTGAGAGTTCTCTGTTTGTTGTTTTGTTTATTCGTATCTTTTATTTGTTTATTTTTGGTTCACCTCACACCACTTGGGCCGCCCAGCATGTGTGTTAGGCCTACCCCTAAATAGATCTTGTTTGCTGTGCGTATAAGTAAAACTCAAGTGTGCAGTGGTATCGGTGTGGGTTTGCCGTGCTTTGTATTTTCATTTCATTACTTAATTTTGGTTTGCTGTGCTATGTACTACTAGTGGGGAAAACCTTGGCCTCCTTGGTCCATGTGGGGGGTGCGGGTGTCCAATAGCCGTTAGGCCTAATCTATTTTAACTGTTTGTACATTTTAAAAAGAAAGTGTAAGACAATAACAGAAAAGTCATTGGAACCCTGTCTATGTGGTCCGACCTCAACGAACATGTGCTGCTGGGTTTAACAGTTGAAGTCTAAATAAATTCTGTTGGCGAAATTCCCTCAGTGGCGTAGTCGTGCAATCATCTGTTTGAAATTGGTAATTCTTTTTTTAATTAATTGCCGACGGCCCAGAGTCACGGACAGTCTATAACTAGCCAAAGATTATTTAATTCATTTAAATTTTAGATCGTCTCTGGTCTAGCCTTCCTATCCTAACTCCCAAACTTTTTTGCCATTGTTGACCTGGCATTGTTGACATCATGAGAATGAATGATAGCAGTGGTTGCTCTGAAGTGTGTCAAAGCCGAGGGCCCAATATAGCTATGTGTGTTGGTTCAGACTTAACTGCGTTATTAAGAAACATTAATCCAAGTGTGACATCCAATCCAATCCAATTCAATCCAAGTCTGTCTGAGAAAACTATTATCCATGAATGCCCACTTTGGATAGTTCCAATTGTCAGAGTTGTTACAAGTCTAAGCTCTCTGCATGGCTGTGATAGCCTTGATTTAGCCTGTCACTGATTCTTGAGAAAGTGGCTAAAACAGGTTGTAATCTTGAAAGAAAAAAACAAAGTGAATTACAAAATAATATGGTATATCCTCGTAGACAAAGGTCTTGGCTTTTCAGAAATGCACAAGGCCAATCTCCCCATTTTGATTTTTTTTCAGAAATCAGGTTTTTCTCCGATCATACCTTGTTTTTTGTCAACACCGTCAGACACAATTAAAAGCAATAAAAAGTGTATTGATTTGGTTGCATATGTATCTGGAGTTTTTAAGTGATTATGTGTGTTTTTTGGTTCACACATACGTCTTTAAATGTTGAAAATTCACTTTCATTCTATTTTAATACTGTTTCATGTGTTCTAATTTAAAAGTATGTGCTGTCAGACAATGCTGACTTAATGCCTAAATAGATCAATTTTTTTTTGTAATTTCACAAATATTTGTGTAGGCTTAAATTTGCTATTACTTTGATAATTGAATAACTCCAAAGGAAATTTTTGTAAGCACATTCATTTAAAATGTCCAAAACTCCTTCTTACGGTGGTGACTTAACCCCTTAAGACGCGGCTTTATACATTTGTTGTTACCAGTATGGTAATGACCAAGTCGTGGTGCATTACTAAAGGGTCTGTGTTGTGTCATAGTATTGTAGTGCTGTGGTAGTTACATTTCAATGACTAGTACAGCGTGCCACTGGAGGTACGGCGCGCATTAAGGGGCTACGAACTGACGGTGGTGACAGTAATCTGAAGGTGGTGAAAGTGACCTAATTACCTACATTTAGCAAAATAAATAGCCCTCTCAAGTCAATGACATCTAGCATAAACATTTTATTTTTGTGTGTGCGCAGTATGTTTGTGCATGTGTTTTTTCTTCATTTGTTAGATACTCTAGGAAGTAGGCCTAGATTATTGAAAATGTGGCATAAGCAGGTTTTAAGTTGTTCAAATCCAAAATATAGAGGTGTGTAAGAACCCAAAACGTAATAACTGCCCATAACGTAATAACTGCCCATAACGTAATAATTTGGGCCCATTTGAAACGTAATAAAACCCATAATGTAATAACTTGCCCATAACGTAATAACACTTCCCTTCCCATAACGTAATAACGTTCTGCCTATAACGTAATAACTTACGTAATAACTTATTACGTTATGGGCAGGTTATTACATTATGGGCCTTACTCTAAAAAAAAGCGTTGATAATGTAATAACGATGCCCATAACGTAATAACTGCCAGTAATGTAATAATTTGGGCCCATTTGAAACATAAAAAAGCCAATAGCGTCAAATAGCAACAATGGTAAATGTGTAGCCAAGTGTTTTAAGTTAACATTAGCTAAGGTTGGTTGACAGGTATTGCTAACCATGCTAATAATACTAAATTGTTAACTATCTAAATTTTATTCAGTAAATAAAATGTAACTAGAAGCACTCAGAGAGCGCAGACTTCCGCCAAGGATGCTGCTTGATACATTTGACCATGTTACACCCTAAGTCTTTCTGCCTTGTTTTAGTGCTGTTCTCGCAATTCAATTTCTGGTCACTAGGGGGCGTCTAGATAGTGAAGAATCTTTTGAAAAGTCCTGGTTCCGGTTCGTGATCCGGATCACCACCAGAATTTAATCACTTGTTCCTTGGGTCATTACTAACAGCTCCACAAAGTTTCGTCCAAATCAGTTGATTCGTTTTTGAGTTATCCTGCTGACAGTATCTTTAAAAAAGTCCTGGTTCCGGTTCGTGATCCGGATCACCCCCAGAATTTAATCACTTGTTCCTTGGGTCATTATCAACAAACCCACAGTTTTGTCCAAAAATGTTTAGTTTTTGAGTTATGCTGCTGACAAACAGACAGACAAACAGACAGACAAACCAACGCGACCGAAAACATTACCTCCTTGGCGGAGGTAATTAGCTAATGTTGTTTTTATGCCCTGATGGAACAGACATCTAGGGGCTGTGACAATGTAGTTTAATGATGATATTAAACTACCAATTATGGTAATATTGCTTATTATGTTATGTTAATGTGATATAATTAAATATATTTTTATATTGTTTCTAAACTGAAGCAGGTTAGCTGATATGATTACTATACAAACTATCTTAAAAATGCTAATAATGGTACAAAATGAACTGATTAACTACGACTCTAGTCTTACTCAACAAAAGTAGGTTAACTAATAAGATACTAATAAGGTTAATTATTTTAAGATGTTTTATTGGAATGTCTGTTAGGCTATTTCACTGTTTTCAATGCTATATGCAGTAGCTCAGAGTAGATGGTTTATGCTAAATATGCTAGCACTCAGCACACACAGCATTTTTAGCATTTTCTGTGGGAATGCAGTCTAGTTATAACTTGGGAAATTCCATGCTGCCTTGTCCAATCGTTCCAATGTGAAAGACCTCATGGAAACATTATACTTGGGTGCAGTTTGTACCATTTTACCAAATTAAATTAACTCATGACAACATCTGAACATCAACTGTTATCTTATTGCGATGCATTGTAAAATACATTTCCTGTAGATTTATTTATTTGAAATAGGCCTATATTTTACATTTGAGATTGAAGTGGATTAAGAGAATAGATTCATTAGATCGAGGGGGCTGTTTTCCAGCAGGGGCCATTTTACTATTTTGCTTGAAAATAAAAATAGAACACACTGAAAAGAGTCCTCACAGGAAGCACAAGAGTCCTCATAGGAAGCACAAGTCCCTTTTCAGTTTTTGTGGGTATATCAAACAGTTTGGTCCGGTCTGACGTATTCAGACCTAAAGGTCTTGGCCGGGGTTCCTGTCACTGTGATTGTTCTCATTGTTTTTGAAATGAGTGTTTCCTATTTTACCATTTGTCCAAGCTGATGGATGAAGAATGTTGATGCAGGTATTTTTTATGTACTGTATTACTGCTTTATCATTGCGTCATTGCGTCTGGATATAGTGGCTGATCTATCTGTTCATCCATTACATATGAATTGGAAGGGGCACATGAAAACCTGAGATAGGCCCAACACCGGAATCCTAGTCTCGTGCTCTGCTCCTTAAACTCTGGACTGTAGAAAACATTTCATTTTAGTTCCTAATTTACCAAGTTTCCGTATTATGATGGGATCTCAGTCGTAGATCTCCCTAGTCCCAGGATAATTGTGTGATTGCACTCAATTAATATAAACTGTTCTTATTATGAATATTCCAACAATATCGGTTAAGTCTGAGTCCAGCTGTCAAGGGTTTTATATCCATTTACTTGTAGAACTGATTTGCCCGCTGCCCGACTAATTTCTTTATGCATGTCCATCCCATATGAGAGACGTCTAGAATAAATCAGAGGTTAAAGTTGCTGGAAGGTACCATACTTATGAGATCCTAAGTCCCATACACTTTACTCCTATTCGACTGCAATAGGAAGCGAGAGGTGTATGTCAAGAGATCTGATCACCCGCTTAAGTTCCAGTTTACGATAACATATTTTTATCCTAAGTAGACACCATTGACAATCGGGCTGACCCGAAGTGTAGCGTCCCACTCCACATGGAGAAATGTCCTTGGAGCTGCTACGTTTCGAAAGTACAATAACCTTATAAAGGAATAAACGGCGTCTATAGCAAAAGATAGATCAATGAAAGTTTTATTACAGGACAAATCTAATTCTACGACAAAGTACAATTTGAAAAAGTCTATGCTACCTAATTAAGAGGAAATGGTTACATGGACGCTAGGTCCACGGGAGCCCTTTAGCGGGGTTTAAACTCAAAGATTTGATCATTACACCAAAGTTTAATACCTAAGTATCTCGTGGGACGACCCCAGCCAGGGACCAATGACGTGCCGGCATTTACCTGGGCTGGGCTTAGCACAATGGCGCGGGGTTGGGTTGTAACCAACACCGTATCCAAATCCTATGATTCTAAATCTTTAATAAATTCACTAATAACAGTTTCAAAACCAAGACCTGTTCACCACCCGAAGTATTTCCATCAGATTGATACCAAACACATGCATAGAATTTCAAACACATCATAGTAAGCATTTAAACCACGCATATTAGATCTGGCGGGAGTTTCAGTCTCTGCGTGGGCACGGGAGGTGCGCGCATGCAGGAACAAATGGCCTCTGGCCGAGATGCGCTGGGAACGCACCCCGGGAGGTGCGCGCTTTTCACGCCGGGAGGTGCGCAATGCATACAGGTGACCGGAGGTTTTGGGGCGGTCCCCCGAAGGGGGCCCTCTGTCACACAGTGCTTTTGAGATCCAGATGTCAGATATGCAATGTTTATCTTTGAAGTCAACAGAAAACTCAGAGTAGTAAAACAAAGGCGATAGGTTGTAAACAAAGGCGTTGAAATAAAGAAAAGAAACGTGAACAAATGTTAATACCGCGCCCGTGAGCCACCGGCGCTGTGAATTCAGCGCCTGTTTTTCAGGGCCCATATGGGGTAATCGTACACACATCTCTCTGAGATAATTGAGAAGACCTGGGAGGGATACCTACTGAGAATGGCACAAAACGGCACATATGGGGATCACTTAACTCTCCAGAGAGAATCCCAATTGTTTAATGTTCAGTTTGTCATAGTGTCAACCCTTGGTTTAAATGCCACATCTGTAATATCACCATTTGGTGATTTCTGTGAGGACTTGCCCACTTTAACTCTTGGACATTTTGCTGAGGGACAGGGGGAGCATTATGTCAGTTTAGATGGCAGTATTCACCCTTATTCAGTCCTTCAGGACACAGAAATGCAGACTGTATGGTCAGCTGCCTTAAGGGCCGTACACACACGTCGCTACTAGTTACTCGCTCAGCGAATGAAGTCAATAGAATGTCGATGTGTTCCAGCGAGACTCGCAGGCAAGTACCGTACAAGCGATGCGATGTGGGCGGAAAAAATATTTTATCTTCGAGCGAGGCGAGTAAGCGAGTAACCAATTGGAATGCAGAGTTCGGTACTTCTTGCCTGTTCATTGGCAGTTAAAGCCGCAGGAACTTTCAGCGAACGTTCCATGAAAGAGTGGCGAGTAGGCGAGCAAGCGAAAAGCTAGCTTTGTGTGTGTACGCCGCTTTATGTTCATGGTGCTGAAGCTGCCTCCTTGTCTGATGGTGACTCTGCCTAATAGTGCCTATGTCTCTGATGTTGATCCTGCCCCTGTCCCTGATGGTGACCCTGTCTCTGTCCCTGATGGTAACCCTGCCTCTGTTCCTGATGGTGACCCTGCCTCTACTCCGGATGTTGATCCTGCCTCTGTTCCTGATGGTGACCCTGTCTCTGTCTTTGGTGTTGATGATGCCTCTGTCCCTGGTGCTGAAAACCCCATGTGTCATGGCATTCCCTACTTACCTGCAGAGGTTTTATCAAAAATTATTGGTTTTGTCCTTGGACAAGATATGGCCATGCTTGGGGCATTTAAAGCGATGGTTCGGAGTAGTTTTCTGCCATGGTGCTGAAGCTGCCTCCTTGTCTCAGTCTATGTCCCTGATGTTGATCCTGCCTCTGCCCCTGATGGCGAAGCTTTAGCAGGACAGAATCTATTCAGCTTGAGTTGATAATAATAAACTCCTGCACTATTTCCAAACTTCCAAATGCTTAGTTTGGTGAATAGAGACCATATTTGTACTACTGTAGAAGTTTGGTGTCATGACATGTTAATTTTCTGAGGTAAGTTTGGAGATGTATGTGAATGCCCAATAGCACTTAAGCCAAGCTATTCGGAATAGCCATACAATAACTCGGTAACTCTGCTAATGTTCGCCCAAGCCAGAAAACACTTTGGGTGGACTACTGGATGGATGTCACGGTTCAAATGGCATTAGGGTGAATCTACTCTGAACCATCGCTTTAATAGAGTGTCACACCTGATCCGTCAGCTGTGCACCATGTTTAATCAAAAATATATATGAGATGCTCTTGTGGAGAGCCTACTTGAAGGCGACAGTGGAGGTGACATATCAATAAGCATCATGAAGCTCAGCACACGACTGAAAGGCTTATTATGTGAGAACAGCCAATGGATGAAAGCGTGGATACTTCTTAGTCATGTAGGCTACGGAATTTACAAGATCAAGGACATTTACTGGAAAAAGTAACGTCAGTATTACAGTATGTGGATGTTATTCTACCTTGTGTTTATGTTGAGTACACTGTAAAAAATGCCCGTTGAAATTACGGCAAAAAACTGTCAAATTGCAACAGTCAGTGACCGTAAAATGTAAAACAGTTTATCTCTGTACTAAATATGGCAAGCTACTATTTAGTCAAAAAGCGCTACATAACTTTATTTTTGACAGGTGTCATATGTAGAAAATACTGGACTGTTCTCTGTAAACAAAGATATTGGAAAATACCGTTAAGTGAGATGAAGTAGTCAAGAAACGGTACATAACTTTATATTTCACTGGTGTCAATATGTAGAAAATACTGAACTGTTCACTGAAAAGAAAATATTGGAAAATACCGTTAAGTGAAGATGAAGTAGTCAAGAAACGGTACATGACTTTATTTTTCACTGGTGTACACATATGTACACACAGGGGCGGAGTGGCCCACCTTTTCCCACCGGGAGAATTTTCCCCTTGGCGGCCCTCTTTAAAAAAAAAAAAAAAACAAAGCGAACATGGTTTCCTAACCAAAAAGACAAAAGCCACGAAATCTGCAGTCGTACTACATGTGGACATTAGTGTTGTCAAAATATCAACCTGAAGTGGAGAATTGTAGCCTACACCTTGATGAAATGCACAGACAGTGGTGTAGTCTACATAAAACGCAGGTATACGCACCCATTTCAAAATTTCAGGGATTACAGTATACCCACTTAAAATTGATTGATCCATTATTTACAATAGCACAAATATATACAGTAGACTATACACACATCAAAAAATGCTCAAATATACAGTATACCCACTTCAAAAAGTAGACTACACCACTGGAGCCATCATCACAGTCCAAAGCATTCATAGGCCTATAGGCTACATCACGCTACTGTTCCATGCAAATGTGCACTCCACTGTCATTTTGACAGTTTGAAATTGAAATATCGTTTAAGGAAGACAGGATGAGCATGGGCACAAAGTTTTGAGTGTGGGGATTTTTAGAAGAGTAGGCTTACAAAATATAGTATAGTAGCCTATAGCTTACAAAAAGTCTGTCTACATTGTGCAATAAACCCACCATGCAGCAAATAAGCCAAACTTAGCTACTTCAAACCACAACCATAAGTCAACAAAATGTATAACCAAACGGTGTAGGCCTACCTTAAAACGCTGTCTTCGTCGCAGCAAATGTCTTTGTTTCTTGCAATCACTCTACTTTAATCCACAGCTTATTAGCCTACACACCCAGCACTGGTCACATCAGAATCTTGTGTGGTAATTATTTTGTTCCATTTCTTCAGACATAGGCTACATCCTAAATGTACCACATATAAATATATGTATGATAATAATATTATTTCGACTATAAGGAGATATACTGGTAGGTCTAACAAATCAAAACAAAACCCATTGCTTCTGTTAGGTGCAGTTATCTTCCTTACCACTTGGTGGAGTCTGTTCGTAACCCAAGTCAATAACCACAGAGCAAGTGAATCTGGACTGGAAAGACTGTAAACTGTAACAGTCGTGTGGAAATCGGAAAATAAATCATAATTTATTAATATTTCCATCCTTTGGTAACCAATATACATATCACAGGTTCTTCAAATACTGAAAACGAAACTGTGTTACTAAGATCTTGTAAACTTCCGCGATCTACGGTGTATGAAAATTATCAGTAGAGAAGGGGTGTGGCCAATTTACTGTTTGACACCGTCAGTGAGGTATTGCCGTCTGGTATACGGTATAAATACTGGCTAGTCAGCTATGTTCCTACACAGGGAAGTGTAAAGTGGGAAGTCAGTGCTTATAAGTATTATCTCTAAACTTCAGGGCCGGCTAGGAACGCAATATGTTGCATTATTACATTTCACGGCCGCGGCCCACCGGGACAAGTCCCCGATCTCCCGATGGCCACTCCGCGCCTGTGTACACAGCAAATTTGTCAGAGTTAGATTGATCAGAGTTAGACTGGTGTTCAGCCAAAATCTAAACATCAAGAGTTGCAGCAACACTACAGAGTGTTATATGACTCCTCTGGATCCGAGTTGTTGAGATAAGAGAGCTAGAGAGTTAATGTTTAACTGCCTAGAGAGTTATGAAAACATGCCTCCCCAATTTTCAAATGTTTTGGCAACATGAGCAGCCATTTTTGTTGAGTCCCCTATAAGTGAACCAAACTCAATCCTCTGTTAGTGAGCCAAATTGTGAACCAACAGACAAAGAACTCTGTTCTGCTTTTCTTCACATTGTGTATACTACAAAAAGTAGGTGCTCTTTCTGGTTGTGTTAGGCTTTTTGTCCTCTTTTAGTCCAACAGATCTCTTGTGATTGCACTTGTTCCAGGTGTGACTTGTCAAACCACTGATAGGCTGGTTGTAACAGGCAGAGTTTGATGTCAACACGCTACTTGATTAGTAGCCATCAATGAGTATTAACTTAGAGTACAACCTAAAAATCGGCTCAATTTACGTTTTGACCTTTTCGTGACCTTGACCTTGACCTTTGACCTTTGACCCAATCACTCCCAAAAAGTAATCGATTGTTCCTTGGGTCATGACCAATCATCCCAGTAAATGTCATAAAAATCGGCTCAATTTACATTTTTGACCTTTTCGTGACCTTGACCTTGACCTTTGACCCAATCACTCACAAAAAGTAATTGATTGTTCCTTAGGTCATGACCAATCATCCCACTAAATTTCATAAAAATCGGCTCAATTTACGTTTTTGACCTTTTCGTGACCTTTGACCTTTGACCCAATCACTCCCAAAAAGTAATCGATTGTTCCTTGGGTGATGACCAATCATCCCAGTAAATTTCATATAAATCGGCTCAATGTACGTTTTTGACCTTTTCGTGACCTTGACCTTTGACCTTTGACCCAATCACTCCCAAAAAGTAATCGATTGTTCCTTGGGTCATGGCCAATCATCCCACTAAATTTCATAAAAATCGGCTCAGTTCTGTCTGAGTTATACGAAGTACAAACAAACATTTTGACCTTGACCTTTGACCTTTGACCCAATCACTCCCAAAAACGAATCGATTGTTCCTTGGGTCATGACCAATCATCCCACTAAATTTCATAAAAATCGGCTCAATGTACATTTTTGACCTTTTCGTGACCTTGACCTTTGACCTTTGACCCAATCACTCCCAAAAAGTAATCGATTGTTCCTTGGGTCATGACCAATCATCCCACTAAATTTCATAAAAATCGGCTCAGTTCTGTCTGAGTTATACGAAGTACAAACAAACATTTTGACCTTGACCTTTGACCTTTGACCCAATCACTCTCAAAAACTAATTGATTGTTCCTTGGGTCATGACCAATCATCCCACCAAATTTCATAAAAATCGGCTCAGTTCTGTCTGAGTTATACGAAGTACAAACAAACAAACAAACAAACAAACATATTCACAAATAAATAAATAAATAAATAAATACACAGCGGTCAAAACATAACCTTCGCCGACTTTGTCTTGGCGAAGGTAATAAATAAATAAATACACAGCGGTCAAAACATAACCTTCTGGCGAAGGTAATAAATACACGGCGGGCAAAACATAACCTTCTGGCGAAGGTAATAATAAATATACCTATAGGCTAGTATAATATGAAAAAGTCTACCTGGGACAGTAATCCCTTGATTCAGTCTCTTAGAAGTAGCCCAGTCTATTTGAAACTGTCATTCTACCCCATCCAAATCAATCTATCAATCAATTCCTGACCTCACCTGAGTGCTAAGGGCTGTCATACAATGATTAACTTACTGCCTGCACCTGCCAAATGCTTCATCACTCGGGTCACATGGTTCACTTGAACATGTATTTAAACAGGGACTGTTGCATTGTACTGCTCACTGGTTGCTAGCTAGGTGGCTGGCTGGCTGTAAGGCCGGCTGGCCGGCTGGCCTGGCCTGGGCTGGCCCGGCCTGGGCGGCCCAGCTAGCAGGTCACGTTGTAAGGGTGGCTGCATGGCTTGCTAACTAGCTTGTTTGTTAGCTTACTTGCCCCGCTGGCTTTGGCCTTCATTTTCCTTAAGGTTATTTTCAGGCCTTTTTTAAATAAAGAATGGATTTGCATACCCTTCATTGATGATACTAGACTGGTCCACCTGCCTGCACTAGACAATATAGCAATTGGGCATTTATTTAGGTATCTAATTAAGTTGATGTTTATTGGACTCCAATGAGTATAATCAGTCCAATCAGTTGTCTGGGATTGCAACTCTATAATAGGACTCACCTGAGTATAATCAGTCCAATCATTTGTCTGATTGTAACTCTATAATTGAACTCCCCTGAATATAATCCGTCCAATCCCTCCCACACACACACACACACGCATACACACACAGACACACCTTCACTCACCTTATTAGCCCCCTCACGCAGACACACACACTCACACCCACACACACACATTCACTTAGCCCCATACCCCCCCTTTTAACGGTACAATGCTTTTTTACGGTAAAATACTGCAAAAATCACAGCGTTTTAAAATGTATACACATGTTTTTGCCGTACATGAGGGGAAACTTGTATCGTAATTTAACGGTATAGTTTTGATATCTACTACTACCATTATTTCACCGTAAAAATATCATATAATTTTTTACCGTAATTTATTTAACGGTACGTTTTGGCAACCACTGCTGCCATAATTTTACCGTAAAATGTAAAAAAAATAATACCGTTATTTATTTAACGGTAGGCTTTGGCAACCACTGCTGCCATAATTTTACCGTAAAATGTAAAAAGGAAATATACCGTTATTTGTTTAAAGGTAGACTTTGGCAACCACTGCTGCCAGCAATTTACCGTAAAAACAACAGTTCTTTTTTTACTGTGTATGCATATTTTGTTTGTTTACATTTTTTACATTTAAAACTTTGAGTCAGAACAAAGCAAGATCACAGCACACTCCAACACTTCAGCCATGATATTTATGGGAAGTAATGCCAATTTTATGTTGAACTCATTTTACCTAATCAGCAAAAGAGTTGGTAGAGCGCTACTAGTGTCCCTCAAAACCAACTGGTGCTCTTGGAAGGGGTTCAATGTTCAAAGAAGACAGAAGGAAAAAAAAATCATTGGTCCAGGCACTTCAGTTGGTCAATGTAGTAAAAAAACAAACTTTATGTAAGGGGCAAAAGCATTAAAAAACACCAACACGCGTTGGTGTTTTTTAATGCATTTGCCCCTTAAATAAAGTTTGGTTTTTTTACTACATTGACCAACTGAAGTGCCTGGACCAAGGTTTTTTTCCCTTCTGTCATTTTACCTAATGTTTATGTTGAGGATGCTACAGTATGTGTGTTTTTTTACATTTCAATATGATGAAAAGTATTCTGGTAAAATAGAATTTTATACAGAATAGCAGTCTGTCATTTTAATTAATATTATTTTTTGTATAACAAATAAAAGACATTTCATTTCACTATTCGTGTAGTTCATGTATGAAATTTGCAGTTCAAATGTTTGCATTAAAGGAATTGAAATTGTGAATACTGTAGGCTATGTGTTTGTCATTACTATAATAACTAAAAACTTTGTAGGCCTAGTTAGACAATTGGATTGAACACATAGGAAATGCAGAGGATAACAGATTAAAATATTCAGTCACTGCTATTTGCTGCAACAATAGAGGTCAGACGAAATATGAACAGTACAATAGTAAAGTGCATTGCAAATACTGAAGTCATCTGTGCGTTACTGGCAGTTATTACGTTATGGGCATCGTTATTACATTATCAAAGCTTTTTTTAAGTGTAAGGCCCATAACGTAATAACATGCAGAACGTTATTACGTTATGGGTAGGGAATTTTTATTACGTTATGGGCAAGTTATTACGTTATGGGTTTTATTACGTTTCAAATGGCCCAAATTATTACGTTATGGGCAGTTATTACGTTATGGGCAGTTATTACGTTTTGGGTTCTTACAAGGTGTATTATCATAGATGAAGGTCTTGGCTGTGCAGTGAATGTATTGGCCGAGCTCCCCATGTTTTACATTTTTCATAAAATGGGCTCTTACTTGGTTTTGTCACCAGCGTCAGACAGAATTAGAAGTAAAAAAATATGTTTACTGTATTTAAGTGAATTACTTTTACAATTCAACATAATTGTAGATACTTATTGGAAGCATATTCTTAAAACTTGTCAAAAACATGTAAAACACATGCTTTTTTGTGAACTACATCAGATGTCACCACCGTCAGGTTTTGTGACAAAAAACCCTCCAAATGCACCTCAGTGGAGCCTGGAGTATAAGTTTGGCTCACAATTATTACTAACATGTCTGGTAATGTTTCATTAACCAGCACAATTTAGTAAAATATGGAACAAGATGATGAGCGGAACAAAATCTGACGGTGGTGACATCTGACGGTGTGAGACAAAAAAACACTGTTTTACATATTATGCATTTTTTGCTCACATTAGCCACTTCGTTTTCGCTCTGTTTCTTAGGGGCTTCATGCCGCTTCTGAAAAAGTATATAATAATTAACATTAATGTAACATAATTCTATTAAAACCCCCGACGGTGTTGACAGTTTATGTTTGGGACAGTACCAGTGTCCAAACAAATTAACAAATTGAGGAGAAATTAGTAAACTTACAGGAGATTCAGTGATGGTGAAGTATTCAGTAGAGCTAAAGGTTTGAAAAGGGGTCCTAAGTAATGACAATGACCTTGTGCATACCTGATTTTATTGTCTTTTTTTTTTAAATCTGACGGTGGTGACTAATATGCTGGACACACTTTGAGCAATCAGAAAATAGTAGTAAATATTGCTTTACACGCACTATGTGCATATCTGCAGAACCACTTCAATATGAACTTTCACATCATGGTGATATTATTCAATAATATCAGTGATTTTTACATTTTAAGTCAATTGAAATGATGACTGTCCTTACTTGGGACAGCAGCTTTTACAATGTGTGTGCAGGTTTATAGCCATGAAAAGTAATAAAATTACACTTAAATATTTCAAATGACTGTACATTTGTGTAACAGACCCCTGGGTCTTTACCTGGATTCATTTTGTTCATGAAAATGTAGTTTATTTTCAACAGAATTGGCAGTTTATTGCTGAGACATGTTTTAGCCGCTTTCTCAAGAATCAGTGCTATACATTAAAAGGGGAGAACCGCAACAAACGACTTCAACGTTTCAATAAAAAAGAAAGAAAGAATACAGCGTGCAGTCTCAACGTCGAGGCCAATGTTAAAATTAGCCTACATAATTCACATGTGGGTTTTGAAATGATCTTCATATGCTTCATCATCTTTGAAAATAACCGTTCAGTATCAGTCGTCCCGACTGCCCTCCTTAATTCTGTCATGCTTCTGCAGTGCAGACACATGTCGTCCAAAAAATCCTAGGCTATATAGCCTACCCCCTTGTGTCAAAGAAGAGTGCTACAGTCTCTCAAAATCTGTTGTTTATTTAACATAAAACAATGGTGTAGGTACAGTCGCGTGAGAATTGAAATCCTCACACGGACGGCACCAGTAATGTAGGTACAGTCGCGTGAGAATTGAAATCCTCACACGGACCGCACCAGTAATGTAGGGACAGTCGCGTAAGAATCGGGATTCTCACACGGACCGCACCACTTATGTAATTGAAGTTGCGTTAATGTAGGGGAAGCTGCGTGTGGATTTACTCCTCATGCGGCTATACCAGGAATTAAAGGTAAAAGGAATTTAATTAATTATGAATTAATTCATATTAATAAACAAATTAATTAAAATATAATTTAAGGACCGTCTCATAAAATCCTTGGATTATCAATCACAATATTCAACAATAAATTGCTAAACACAGAATTAATAATACGTTTTGTACTGGGGTTACTCAGCGGTTCACAGTGAACAGTAAGGCCTATTCTCTGTGATCAGCTGGGGTACACAAGCACAAAAGTTGATCTGAAGGCAAAGTTCTATAATAGGTTGGTTGGGTGTACAAAGCAACAAGGACAACAAAATGCAATCAAATGATTTACTTTTATTAACTACTAGGATAACTAATAAAATACATTCAAAGTCGGTTAAATGGAATAATAACAATAACTAGATTGCATTCTCACAGAAAATGCTGGAAGCGGGCTTGCCTTTTGGGGCAGAGATGAAACAAAGTACTATTGAGAAAACAAAGCTAAAAGAAATCTTGGAAAAACTCCATACACCCAGTCAGAAGTTATGGGCCAAACAATTCAGCCATCTTGGATTCAGCCATCTTGAAAGTGTTGTAGCTCTGCGTTTTGGGGATATACTAAAAGACATACATGGTATTTTAAGTTGGCCAAGGAACACTGCATATGATATCATTTTGAAAATCAACATGGCTTTGAGCGGGATTCGAACTCACAACCTCCATATCTGTAATCCAGCCCCTTTTCCAATGATATTAAATGACATACAATACATGATATTTGAAAAAATATAAAACAAAGGAGATACGCACTCCGCGCTTCTAAATTAACAATCCGGTGCAACCAGAGCAGGACCAAAACATAGGCAAAAAGGGAAAAAAATCTGGTGCCACACGGATGTCTATTTTCTGTAATTTATTTTTTAGTGCAGTGAGACTAACGTTTCGACATGCGTCTTCATCAGAGTCCTCAGGACCTGAGGACTCTGATGAAGACGCATGTCGAAATACATGACATTTGAAGTTGGCTAAGGAACACTGCATATGATATCATTTTGAAAATCAACATGGCTTTGACTGGGGTTCGAACCCCCAACCTCCATATCTGTAATTCAGCACATTTGCCATTGATGCTAAATGACATACATGGCATTTTAAGTTGGCCAAGGAACACTGCATATGATATAATTTTGAAAATCAACATGGCTTCGACTGGGGTTCGAACCCCCAACCTCCATATCTGTAATTCAGCACATTTGCCATTCATACTAAATGACATACATGGCATTTTAAGTTGGCCAAGGAACGCTGCATATGATATAATTTTGAAAATCAACATGGCTTCGACTGGGGTTCGAACCCCCAACCTCCATATCTGTAATCCAGCACATTTGCCATTGATAATAAATGACATACATGGCATTCTAAGTTGGCCAAGGAACACTGCATATGATATAATTTTGAAAACC